>NW_026873375.1:0-14535 GCF_032173495.1 Musca vetustissima
TAATATACCATCAGCTTTATGGCTATGGAGGGTGTATACACTTTGACACAGTTGAATGGCTCTAGATCCCATGTTTCTTGGACCAAATTTGTTTCAGAAAATATTATTTTTTCTAAACTTAGTTCAAGCTCGAAGATGGGGAATATCGGTTCACTAAATGCGGGTTATAGGTCTTTATCGAACCTTACGTTCTATTTTTTGATGCCGATATTCTCCGCAGGAGAAATGATTACAACAGAGCGTTAGAACCAAACCCCAAACGCGGAACAAATCAGATAACTATTTTAATATAAAATAAAAGGGGGTTATATGGGGACTACCCCAAAAAGGAGGCAAATATTGATATTTTTTGGTGGGGAGATTTCTTACCACATACGACTACAAAATACCAACTTGCAGCGAATTTGGTAGAAAAACGCGCTCAAGAACCCCAAAATACCGAAAATTGGGGGTACCCTTATATGAGGGCTATCCGAAAAAATGGACCTATATATATAATTTTTAGTGGAGAAATTTCCTACCCAATAAGAACTCAAAGTACTAAATTACATCCAATACGATGAAAAAATGCGACCAAAACCCCCAAAATACGGAAATTTGGGGGTACCGTTATATGGGGGCTACCAGAAAAAGTGGACCGATATTTATAATTTTTAGTTTAGATATTTGGGACCAAATAAGAACCCAATGTTCCAAATTTCAGAGAATTCGGTTGAAAAACGCGCTCAAGAACCCCAAAATACGGAAAATTGGGGGTACCCTTATATGGGGACTATCCGAACAAATTGACCTATATTTATAATTTTTTGGGGAGAGATTTGGTACCTATTAGGAACTCAAAATACTAAATTACAGCCAATTCTGTGGACAAATACGATCAAAACGCCCAAAATACTGAAAATTAGGAGGTAACGTTAAATGGGGGCCCAAAAAACTGAACCTATATTTATAATTTTTTGTGGAGTACCCAATAAGAACTCAAGTACCAAATTTCAGCGTTTTCGGTTGAAAAACGGTACTGTTATATGGGAGCTATGCCTAAACGTGGACCGATATATCCCATCTTCGAATTTGACCTGCCTGCAGCACCCTATCTCAATTCCTTCAGAAGATAGCGTGATTACACAGACGGAGATGGCATCGTCTTAGAATTTTACCCTGATTAAGAATATTACTATGGTGAAAAATATTTTTTTAATGAATCCACGCCTTGTCCTAGCTTGAAAAAATATTTTTTAATGAATCCACGCCTTGTCGTCGCTTGAAAAAATATATATATTTTTTGATAAATACACGCCTTGTTGTTGCTTGAAAAATAATTTCTTTAATAAATCCACGCTTTGTTGTTGCTTGAAAAAATATTTGTTTGACAAATATTAACTAATATTTTTCCTCCGTCCTGCCATAATAATATTCTAGCAATGTAATATGGTCGAGGTATTTGAAATACTATAAATATTTTATGAAAAGTGAAATAAAATGAAAACAATCCAATAACAAACGATACACCAGGAAATACCAGTAGTTGAGTTTTTATAAAATTATATTTTAGCAACCAATTGAAATAGAAATTAGTCTAAACATTTCCATTGGTTGCACAAATACATATATACACATTTTTTAGAATATATTCTCTCTAATCAATACTAATGCTGTTAAGCGGAATCACGGAATACACACACAATAAACTATTCTGCACGTCTAAACCACTTATTTAAATAGTTCTATTTAGCTCAAGGACCACTTAATTATAATTTGTTTCATAATCCAATTGCAATATTTGAAATATTTAAAATATTTTTTGCAAATTTATGGTTGGATTATTTTGGAATGAATATGAACATATATTTGTGATTTGGAGTAAAACTAGTTAACCACTAACTAATAATTAGTTAAACCAGATATAAAAGCCCACAAAGCCAAAAGGTAATTGTGTTTAGTCACAATATGACATAAATTAATGTACATATTAAATGTATATACGTATAATTTATAAAATAAACAGTAAGAAAAATAGTAAATTCGGACTGGGTCCACTATATGATACCCTTCAGAGACTTTTCTGTACCATTTACCTTAAATCGGGCGAATCTATATATTGGAGCTACCTTTAAACCTGAACCGATTTTCTCGAAACTTAGCAGACATCATTCTAGACTCAATTCAGTACGCTATGCCAAAATTCGTGCACATCGAAAGATTTGCATGGACTTTGGTGCACCATATACCTAAAATCGGGCGAAATAAATCTGATCCGATTTTCACGAAACTTAGCAGACATCATTCTAGACTCAATTCAGTACGCTATGCCAAAATTCGTTTATATCGAAAGATTTTCAGGGACTTTGGTGCACCATTTACCAAAAATAGGGCGAAACTATATATGGTGGGAGCTGTATCTAAAACTGAACCTATGTTCACGAAAATTAGCACACGTCTTTCTAGACTTAATTTAGGAAACCATGCCAAAATTCGTGCAAATCGAAGGATTTTCAGGGACTTTGGTGCACCATTTACCAAAAATCGGGCGAAGCTATATATGGGAGCTATATCTAAAACTGAACCTATTTTCACAAAACTTAGCACACGTCTTTCCAGACTTAATTTAGTGAATTGTGCCAAAATTCGTGCAAATCGAAGGATTTTCAGGAACTTCGGTGCACCTTTTACCTAAAATCGGCCGAAGCTATATATGGGAGCTATATCTAAATCTGAACCTATTTTCACGAAACTTAGCTCATATCATTCTAGACTTAATTCAGTACGCTATGTCAAAATTCGTGCAAATCTAAAGATTTTCAGGGACTTTGGTGCACCATTTATCAAAAATCGGGCGAGACTATATATGGTGGGAGCTATATCTAAAACTGAACCTATTTAACACATATCATTCTAAACTTAATTCAGTACGCTATGTCAAAATTCGTGCAAATCGAAAGATTTGCAGGGACTAATATCCGTAAATCGGACAAAAATATATGGGAACTATATCTAAATCTTAACCGATTTTCCCCAATTTCAAAAGGGTTTGTCCTCATCCAAATCTGATTATAAATGCATCTTGTACTTTGTTTACAATTTAATATCAACAGACGGACGGACGGACATGCATAAATCGACTCAAAAAGTGATCATATGCACAAAGACATAATACCCTGTAGGTGAAGGGTATAAACATCATGGACCAAGAAGGCGTGGATTTACAAAAAAAATATATATATTTTTCAAAGACCAACAAGGCGTGGATTTATAAAAAATATTTTCTCAAAGACCAACAAGGCGTGGATTTACAAAAAAATATTTTTTCAGCCAACAACAAATCGTGGTTTTATAAAAAAATATTTTATCAAAGACCAACAAGGCGTGGATTTATCAAAAACTAACAAATCATGAATTTATAAAAAATATATGGATTTATAAAAAGTATTTTTTCATCCAACAACAAATCGTGGATTTATAAAAAAAAAATATTTTTTCAACCATCAGGAAATCGTGGATTTACAAAAAAAAAAAAATATTTTCTTAAAGACCAGCAAGACGTGGAGTTATAAAAAAATATTTTATCAAAGACCAACAAGGTGTGTATTTATAAAAAATATTTTTTCAACTAACAACAAATCGTGTATTTATAAAAAAATATTTTCTCAAAGACCAACAACGTGCGGGTTTATAAAAAATATTTTATCAAAGACCAACAAGGCGTGGATTTATAAAACTTATAAAAAATATTTTATCAAAAAGCAACAAGGCGTGAATTTATCAAAGTCAACAAAGCGTGGATTTATCAAAGACTAACAAATCATTGATTTATAAAAAAATATATGGATTTATAAAAAATATTTTTTCAACCAACAACAAATCGTGGATTTATAAAAAAATATAGGCGTGGAATAATCAAAATCGTGTCTATGCATTTTAACAAAATTGCTGTTAGAATGCAAGTGACATTACAATAAATACGCATCATGTTTAGCTTATAAGTGCCGTGGGTGGATGGGTGACGGGATGTGGAGCGAAAATCGTGAAACCCTACAATGAAGGGAGAACGGGTAGGTGATATACGGCATTATGTCCTTAGTCATACATAAATTTATTTGATTTCACACAACAAGGAGGCACAGATGTCACAATAAACCTACTCTTGTGTGGGAAAAACACTCAAAGAGTATGAACGTGTGGATGAGCATCTTCAGCGTAGTATGGGTAGGAAACTAGTGCCCTAACAACTGCATTACATTAGGAATCTCTGATGCTGGAAATTGAAGTATGTGCCAGGAATATTGAGTATTAGGCAACAATTTTCTACCACAGCAACTGCTAGAGTCCCTTCCATATTGCACACTCGCAGACACACACACACACCAACCCATACATACTTAAAACAGCAATCGATGTTCATTGAAGTGTTGTCTACATAAAGGGGCTGACAAAATTGAAAGCATTTAGAGAAATCGAAAAACAACAACAGCGACTGATGTTTTAATGTTCTCCTCTATTTTTTCTGAAGTGACTGCAGCATTTTAAGGATTTGAAGTACTCTGCAAGCTTCTACAACTTATGCTGTCACTGTCACTCAATTGTCAATCAATTTGTTCAGTATTGGAAAAAATACAAAAATAGCATATGGAAATGTCATCGATATAGCAGAGGCGTTTAATTATAAAAGAGCTCGGCATGAAGATTAAATATCTGTAGATTGTGTAATGAAAACAATTCGGGATAATTGAATTTTGAACTATTGTGAAGGCATAAGACCCAAAATGTTGACCTTTAATTTAAAAATCCTTCACCCATAAATTCTAAAATAATTTTTTAAATATCGACTATTTCACTTTACTCCTGTTCCGTTCACCTAGGTATACACGACTCGTGATGGTGTAGCTCGGGTATTAGCAGCAACAGCACCATAACACCAACACAAACAGCATCATCAACACCACAGCCACGACCATAAGTAAGAGTTCCGTGTGGTCCAACCACACAGCACAGAATAATGAAAAAAATTAATGTTGGACCAATTAGATTGTACGTTAAATTGTTTCAGGGTAATGGTTGGGGGTGTGGTTAGTTAATGTAATATTTAAACACTGACGACACCAGCATACTTATACCTATAGTTTATTCATACCCAGGTATGCCAAATATTTTCGGAATCATTTGAATTTGTATATGTTGCAAATTAAAATTTTGGAATTTATATAGAAACAGGTGTGGGAAAAATTGTCTAAATAGAAATAAAGACTATAAACCTTAAGGTGAAGAGTTTTTGAATTAAAAATTGTTGAATTAATAATATTATTAAATTATAATCAAAATTTTGAAAATTCGTGACCAAATATTGCTCTCTTAACAGGTTGTTGAATAGGACGCCAAAATCCTATTTTTGGAAGCAACACAGAGACTTGTGTAGAAAATCTTAAGACGGTATTGTTTTATAACGTTTCTGCAATGCCTGTTTTTTATATAAAGAAAATGACTTAAATGGCTAGTCTATAGAAACCCTCACGAGGTACTCCGTATTTATAAATATCAACTAACAGATTTTCTTCTAAATAAATGTATATTTATTATGTTCTGTAAGAAAATTTGCCAAAATGCATAAAAATATGGAGGATATCCACACTTTACTAATAAAAGTCTTGTACAGAAAAATGTTCGCACTGATTTTTCCAATACACTAGGAACTACAAAATCTTATAAAAATATATATAGGAGCTGTATCTAAATCTTAGCCGATTTTCACACATCACTCTGCGCCTAATTCAGTACTCTATGCCAAATTTCATGCAAATCGAATGATATATAGGGACTTTGGTGCACCATTTACCTTAAATCGGACAAAACTATATATGAGAACTATATCTAAATCTGAATCGATTCTTACGATACTTTGCACATGGTACGCTATACTAAATACAGTACATTGTGCAAAATTTTGAAGCAAACGGACTTTGGTACACGATTTACATTAAATCGGTCAAAAATACATATGGGAGCTATATCTAAATCTGGACCGATTTTCCAGAAACTTAACACACATCATCCTAGACCTAATTCATTACGCTATGCCAAATTTCGTGCAAATCGAATGATATATAGGGACTTTGGTGCACCATTTACCTTAAATCGGACGAAACTATATATGGGAGCTATATCTAAATCTGAACCGATTTTCTCGAAACTGCGCACACATCATTCTGGACCTGATTCAGTACTCTGTGCCAAATTTCATGCAAATCGAATGATATATAGGGACTTTGGTGCACCATTTACCTTAAATCGGACGAAACTATATATGGGAGCTATATCTAAATCTGAACCGATTTTCTCGAAACTTGGCACACATCATTCTGGACCTAATTCAGCAGTCTGTGCCAAATTTCATGCAAATCGGTTGATATATAGGGAATTTGGTGCACCATTTACCTTAAATCGGACGAAACTATATATGGGAGCTATATCTAAATCTTAACCGATTTTCCCCAATTTCAATAGGGTTCGTCCTTGGGCCAAATAAGAGACTTGTGCCAAATTTCATCCAAATCGGATTATAAATGCGACCTGTACTTTGTTTACAATTTAACATCTACAGACGGACAGACGGACGGACATGCATAAATCGACTCAGAAAGTGATTCTATGCATATTCTCAAAAGGAACCATGTGTCTATCTCGATTTTTTGCCTGTTACAAACATATGCACAAAGACATAATACCCTGTACCAAGTGGTGAAGGGTATAAAAACATGCTATTGTAGATACGTCCGTTTGAATTTCTTTAATTAGATCGCTGTTTATACCCTTCACCACTCTGTGGTACAGGGTATTATGTCTTTGTGCATATGTTTGTAACAGGCAAAAGGAAACGAGATAGACACATGGTTCCTTTTGAGAATATGCATAGAATCACTTTCTGAGTCGATTTATGCATGTCCGTCCGTCCATCTGTCCGTCCGTCCGTCTGTAGATGTTAAATTGTAAACAAAGTACAGGTCGCATTTATGATCCGATTTGAATGAAATGAACATTTTTCCCTATTGAAATTGGGAAAAATCGGTTCAGATTTAGATATAGCTCCCATATATATATTTAACCGATTTAATGTAAACGGTCCCTATATATCTTTGGATTTGCACGAAATTTGGTACAGCCTAATCATTTAGGTCTAGAATGATGTGTGCCAAGTTTCGTGAAAATCGGTCCAGATTTAGATATAGCTCCCATATATAGTTTCGTCCGATTTCAAGTAAATGGTGCACCAAAGTCGCTATATATCTTTCGATTTGCATGAAATTTGGCATAACGTACTGAATTGAGCCTAGAAAGATGTCTGCCAAGTTTCGAGAAAATCGGTCCAGATTTCTGTATAGCTCCCATATATAGTTTCGTCCGATTTCATGTAAATGATGCACCAAAGTCGCTATATATCTTTCGATTTGCACGAAATTTGGCATAACGTACTGAATTGAGCCTAGAATGATGTCTGCCAAGTTTCGAGAAAATCGGTCCAGATTTATATATAGCTCCTATATATAGTTTCGTCCGATTTCATGTAAATGGTGCACCAAAGTCGCTATATATCTTTCGATTTGCACGAAATTTGGCATAACATACTGAATTGAGTCTAGAATGATGTCTGCCAAGTTTCGTGAAAATCGGTCAAGATTTAGATATAGCTCCCATATATAGTTTCGTCCGATTTCATGTAAATGATGCACCAAAGTCGCTATATATCTTTCGATTTGCACGAAATTTGGCATAACGTACTGAATTGAGCCTAGAATGATGTCTGCCAAGTTTCGAGAAAATCGGTTTAGATTTAGATATAGCTCGATGTATAGTTTCGTCCGATTTCATGTAAATGGTGCACCAAAGTCGCTATATATCTTTCGATTTGCACGAAATTTGGCATAACATACTGAATTGAGTCTAGAATGATGTCTGCCAAGTTTCGTGAAAATCGGTCAAGATTTAGATATAGCTCCCATATATAGTTTCGTCCGATTTCATGTAAATGGTGCACCAAAGTCCCTATATATCTTCCGATTTGCACGAAATTTGGCATAACGTTTTTAATTGAGCCTAGAATGATGTCTGCCAAGTTTCGAGAAAATCGGTTTAGATTTAGATATAGCTCGATGTATAGTTTCGTCCGATTTCATGTAAATGGTGCACCAAAGTCCCTATATATCTTTCGATTTGCACGAAATTTGGCATAACGTACTGAATTGAGCCTAGAAAGATGTCTGCCAAGTTTCGAGCAAATCGGTCCAGATTTCTATATAGCTCCCATATATAGTTTCGTCCGATTTCATGTAAATGATTCACCAAAGTCTCTATATATCTTTCGATTTGCACGAAATTTGGCATAACGTACTGAATTTAGTCTAGAATGAATGTCTGCCAAGTTTCGAGAAAACCGGTCCAGATTTCTATACAGCTCCCATATATAGTTTCGTCCGATTTCATGTAAATGGTTCACCAAAGTCTCTATATATCTTTCGATTTGCACGAAATTTGGCATAACGTACTGAAAATCGGTCCAGATTTAGATATAGCTCCCTTTTATTATAGATTGATTATAAGTAATTGACGCAGCAAGGATCCAATAAGCTGATAGGAACACAACGTTCTGAAATTAGTATAACCTAACCTGTGATAAGTTTGTTTGAAATCGCTTAATATTTGAATAGAGCTTCCATACATATTTTCGCCCGATTTCAAGAAAATTGGGCATCAAACTCCTCAGGTTAGTCAGATTGACATCAAAGTTTGCACAACTTAAAAAATTGAACATAGAATTACGTAGTTGCGTTTTCTAGAAGTACAGACATAGCCCAACGGATGACCTATTTATATTTGTTTGAAGTCGATTTACATACTTTATGGATAGATCTAGGTAGAATTATATTTAGATAAATATCACATATTTTATTTCATCAATTTTTAATAGTCTTGTTTAATATACCCATAGTGGTGAAGGGTATCATACAGTCGGCTCCGTCCGACTTTACTACTTTCCTTACAGGTTTTTTCTTGAAAGCATATTTATAAACAAACAAATAATCTTAATATTCATATAATTAGCATTTCGTATTAATTATTTTGTTTAACTCTTTGAGCCCCGATTTTTTCCGTAATCATAGAACAATTTTCTGTTCACAGATTTAATGCAACTATTCTAGCTAGATTATGGACAAAATTTGACATCGCTACATCCATGCATTCGGGAGATACAGTACATTTTTTCTAAAAAATAAAAGCCCAATATCAAGAATAGCAAATGCAAAAATCGATGAAAAATATTTTAAATTCTTCTCTATATTCTGTTTTACAAGAATAAAAAAAAAAAATCTGATGACAGAATTCGTACATTTCGAATACGAAGCGGTTTAAATAATTTGGACTGTATACACAAATTTGTACTGTACACATTTTTGCCCTCTTCTCTGTATTAAAAAGCTCATAACTTTACCAAAAATTTGAATTTTTTAGATTTTGTGATATGTGTCATCCATAATCAGGTCTAGACACACGAAAGCCGCAAAATATTCATCTACTAGCAGCATATTATATATAAGCTCTAAAACATTGGGCCACAAAGGGTTAATTTCTTCAAGTAATTTCAACTAGTTTTATGGAGTTTAAGAATAAGTTAATATTTTGGTTCCAACAAAATAAATTGAATATTTTTTATTGAATATTTTTATGAAAATTTGCAACAATTCGTCAGCTCTAAAACAAAAAGCCTTAAAGCAAAAAAATGTTCGAGTGTATACAATGTCTGCATTGGATGTTTGTATGACAAAGATGTCTGCTTCAACAATTTTACAAGATTCCACCTTTTCTTTGTTTTCATTCTTAACAGCAAAATTAAATTTCTTCTGTGTCAAAATGTCACAGTGTCTTCACGTATATACATACATACAAAGTATGTGTGTACGAATATGCTACATTGACGAAATATTTTTACGTCGATATGTAAAGCTGTTCTGTTCTTAGTTTCTTCTCAAAGGTAAATTAGCTTCCTTTCGAAGGTGTCAGAAACAGTAACGTGAATTTTATGTAATACGAGTATATTCGTATGTATACGATGAGTATCATCACCAATTTTGTTGAATATATGAAATATGTTTTGTTGAAAATTTGCTTTTCTGTGAATATGGTAAGAAAATATAACCATTAACACAGCAAGGAAAGTAGTAAAGTCGGACGGGGCTGACTATATGATACCCTTCACCACTATGGGTATATTAAACGAATCCTAACATCGTAACGGAAGGGCCATTAACATGAAATTTGATAAACTAAAATATGTGACCTTTATCTAAATGTGAACCGACTTAGATCTATCCATAAACATGTCATTCGTTTTTTAAAATAGGACAAATTATGTAAATCGATTTAAAGCAGATATAAAAAATATCAAAATGCTAAATTTTGTACGTTGCGCAAAATTTCGAGTCAATATTACAAACATGAGGAGTTTGGTACACCATTTACTTAAAATCGATGAAACTAGATATTGGAAGCTATATCCAAATATGAACTGATTTCAACAAAAATTGTCACAGGTTAGGTTATTTCAATTTCAGCAGGTTTTGTTCCTAATGGCCATATTTTAGGTTCTACTTATAATCATGCAAATCGAATGATATATATATAGGGACTTTGGTATACCATTTACCAAACTAAGCACACATCATTCTAGGCTTAATTCAGCCAAATTAAGTGCAAATTGAAAGATATATACAGACTTTGGTGCAGCATTTACATTAAATCGGACGAAAATATATATATGGGAACTATTTACGAAAATTAACACACATCATTCTAGACTAAATTCAGTACGATATGCCCAATTTCGTGCAAATCGAATAATACTATATATCATATATTTTGGTACATCATTTACCTTAAATCGGGCGAAATATATATGGGAGCTATATCTAAATCTGAACCGATTTACGAACAAAATATTAATAATAATTTTAACATAAACGTACTCAGTACGATTTGAAGTAACGTGTGTTCCGTTGTTTACAGTAAACCAATAAATTAATTTGGCAAAACATTAACTTATTATTAACATATGTGTTGCCTTTCTTAGTGGATTTATGATATGACGGACAGAAAGTGGTTATATGTATATGCTCAAAAATAGCTATGGGTCTAAGTGGTTTACATTTAAATGTTGCAAACATATACACATTATGCCTTTGTGCACCACAGTGAGTGGTGTAGGGTATACAAACGCAAGAATGTTTGTAACAATTTGCATTATCATATTTTCGAAATAAATCAGCATTTGTTTGTCCGCCTATCACAGCATTTGATTTCAAATTATTTATTTTTGTAATACAATTAAAATTGATTTTGATTGAACTACTGATGAGGCAGAAAATATAATACAAAATAATAACAATATACGCTAATAACGCTAATTTATGCAATTATTGTACGCAAAAGCAACATTTTTCCAAAGAGGAGGTGGTCATGGACTACTGAATGCGAATAATAATTTACTTTGCAATTCAATTATAATAATAAATGTAATATTTTAAGCGTAGAGTTGTAAATACTATTGATTATTTTTAATTTATTTGATTTACTGATGTAATGTGGCGCAAAGCTCGCAATAATAACAACAAATACAACAATGGAAATAAAAATCATAATTAAGGGAGCAGAGGAAATAAACTAGACTTCTCTATGTGTGTTGGTTGGTTCAGTCAGTCAGTAGACAAAAAAAAAGTCCTTTGCCATAAAGCAGAAGGCTTTATTGAATTCAATTTGAAATTTGCATTTGCAATACTTTAAAATATTTATCTAAAAATTTAAATTGTTATTGTAAATTATGAAATTATTTTTAAAAATATTTTAAATTCCTTTCTCAGATTTTGTGCTAATGGAATTGGACAGGAGAATTGGCAACAGGGAAACGTTGATTGGAATATGTCGGATCAGAGCAACAATGGATAATGTGGATTTGCACATCTAAGGAGAGGTTGAAATGTAAATGTTTGAGGTTGCAATGTAACATGATTAACTGAAAGTCCTCATACAGTACATGTTGGAAGTGACATTAGTTAAATTTTTTTCTGTTAATAAAAACCCATGAATAGTAAAATTCTGCCGGACAAACCTTTTTTTGCGTCCATCATGAGGTTGACATTTATAATTTGGGGGTATTATAAAACGTGGACCAATGTTGATAATATTTAGCAGGGAGATGAGTCACCCAATGAGTACAAATTTCAGGTTGATTGTGAAAACCCTTGTCGAGTATATCAAGAACGCAGAAGGGAACAATTTCCATAGTTTAAGTTTTAGCATCATAGCTTGAGAAATTTTTTGTTGGCGACTAAATAATTCATGTAGAAATCGTTTTATATCCTTATTTTCAGCTATTGCAGGTTATGATAATCGAATGAGAAACATGTTTGTTGATTTGATTCTTTGTGGGTCGTAATCTTCACAATACTATTGATTTCACAATACTATTTCTACAATACTATTTCTTGCAATACAATATTATGTCTTGAGATTTATAATAAGGTTCTAAACCAAGTAATCGATCTTCGTGTGTTTTCATCGACCTTTTCCCCTTTTGCCCGATCCTTTCTCAGGAAATTTTATGCCAAAAAGGTAATAACATTTAAAATTTTGTATCCGTTTTTAAGTATGCCGTCTTATATTTTATATTTAAGAATTCTATAGAGCTCTTCCCCTAACAAGTCATACATCACCTTAATATAAACCAATAGCCCTAATGGTTGTCCGAACTCGAACTCTTAAGGTAATCAATTTTCTCCACGTGTGAATTCCTCCTTAACTTAACTTGTTATTTTATTTGTAGTTCATCTTGTACCATCCATTCGTATGCTAATCGCCACCATTCTAATACATTTGTTCATCACTTCAAATTTTTATTTGACTCAATCATCGTTGGGGTTTCTTCTTTGTATTCTACGCAGATTATTTTATTTGCGTTATAAAGTTGTTGAGGATTTATTTGTGTTATTCTTTCTTTCACTATGTCTTACTTTCTTGCTACTTATGCCTGCAATTCTAAGCACGAACAGATGTAAATGTGCTACTGCAACGCATACACCGACACCTACAATCAAAAACATATGTCGATGTGGCTGTATATGTGTCTGCCGTTCTGCTTTTTGGATGTTTTTAGGAACATTGATTGAAACATTTTTGAAAGAGTTTCTGGGTGACCTTTGCGTCTCCCTTCAAAATCAACCATCGACTGTGGTGAGGCTGCCGTTGGTGGCTGCAGAGTTATTCGCAACAACGGAAGAATACAAACCGCAGTAAGCGGAACGTGAAGCATAGCATACTTCCTAAATAACTCCCATCACCTTTGTGTGGATGTGGCTGCGCATAAGGGCTACTGCATCTTTCGTTTGGTTTTTCTTTCTGTCTGACATAAAAATTGATGGAATAAAAATGAACCAAACAAAAAAGACCAAAAAACAAACAGTTCCTCTGCAAAGGGTTTGAAGGAATAAAAAACAACAACACAAAAAACAGAAACACAAACACCGAATGCATAAATATTGAATTTATCTTGAATTTTACCATAAATATTCTTCATGTTTTCTTTTGACTTTAATTTGCACGTATTTTGGTGTTATGGTGTTGCTGAACGACTGCTCCATCTATTCGCCCTTAAAGTGCAACCAAATTTCAAATCCATTGAAATTCTATGATCGCTCTCAAATTTTTTTATGCTAACTCCTTAATTCATTTGGTTGTTTTTGACATTTTTACTTTGTTCTGCTTCTCTGTTTATTTCTTGTTCTAGTTTCATTTTCCATTTAGTGGCTATTTGATACGTAGAAAATTGATTCGATTTTCCTCAAATTTATGGCCCATATTTTGTAGGTGATAAATCGTCTCAATGTTGATTGACATCAAACCGCAAACAAGAAAACAGAATAAACATAAAAATTGTGTCAGTGGTGTCATATCGAAACTGATCTTAAGATTTAAGTTTTACAATTCAATTGAAAGAAATTGAACAATAATGTTTGGATGCAATGTAAAGCCGATACTTTGTAACTATTTGAAAATGTAGGGTAGATGGGGATATACACAAAAAAAAAATCGCCAACACTCGGATGAGATAGTGTCAAATTGAGCGACATCTAGTACGACCAAGTGTTCATGAAATATTTATTGTATTTTGGTTGGGAGTAATGTCCAATGATGCCTCCATAAACGCAACCATAGAGTGAGGAGTCAGCGGCATACTTTTTCGCCGGCGTGAAAACTAAACGAAAGAGTTAGCGACACAAAATGTCAATTATTTGTTTTCATTTTTTGACAGAATATTATACGTTGTGCGAACCAAATTCAATTTATTCAGGAAATTACAAGTTATACAAAACGCCGTATTTTTTATTTCCTCGATCAAATTTTCTTCCATTTTATTATTAATTCGTTAAAAAACGTACACAATCTTTGAAAATATTTGTTTGTTTAACAGAACTGCCATATGTTTTGATATAAATTTACATT
>NW_026873376.1:0-14447 GCF_032173495.1 Musca vetustissima
TGCAAAATGTCGTGAAGATTGGTCCATAACTGTGGCCTGTATTATAATGGACAGGCGGACGGACGGACACACATGTATGTATCAACTTAGCTAGTCGAGGTATGACGAATCGGTATACTTAAAGGTGGGACTAGGGCCAATATTTCCCGGCGTTACAAGCTCTTGGGGCTGCACAAAGCTATAATACCATGACAAGATAGTTGTGTAGGGTATAAAAATCCAAAAAATTAAAAAAAAAAACAGTAAGAAAGTAGTAAAGTCGGACTGGGCCGACTATATAATACCTTTCACCACTTTGGGTATATTCTACATATGTCTCCTGATAGACTCCACCTTTTCGAAAGAACATTCGCATCAAATTGAACGAACTTAAATATAAGATCTTTATGCCTTTCTGAAACCTATGCAAAATTTCATTTCATTGAACCGATTTTCACGGATGAAATATACATGAGAGCTATATCTTAATCTGGAACGATTTTCACGAAGCACTTCATTCTACGCTATGCAAAATTTCGTGCAAATCGAGGAATATATAGGGTCTTTGGTGCACCATTTCCATAAAATCGGATGAAAATATATATGGGAGCTATATCTAAATCTGAACCGATTTTCACGAAACGTTGTACACATCATTCTAGACTCAATTCAGTATGCTATGCCAAATTTCGTGCAAATCGAATGATATATACGGACTTTGGTACACCATTTACATTAAATCGGACGAAAATATATATGGGAGCTATATCTAAATCTGAACCGATTTTCACGAAACTTTGCATACATCATTCAAGACTCAATTCAGTACGCTATGCCAAATTTCGTGCAAATCGAGGAATACATAGGGTCTATGGTGCACCATTGACATAAAATCGGACGAAAATCGGATATATGGGAGCTATATCTAAATCTGAACCGATTTTCACGAAACTTTGCACACATCATTCTAGGCTGAATTCATATAGGGACATTGGTGCACCATTTACCTTAAATCGAACGAAAATATATAAGGGAGCTATAGCTAAATCTGGACCGATTTTCACGAAACTTAGCACACATCATTCAAAGCTCAATTCAGTACGCTATGCAAAATTTCGTGCAAATCGAGGAATATATAGGGTATTTGGTGCACCATTTACATAAAATCGGACGAAAATATAGATGGGAGCTATATCTAAATCTGAACCGATTTTCATGAAACGTTGCACACATTATTCTAGACTTAATTCAGTACGCTGTGCCAAATTTCGTGCAAATCGAATGACATATAGGAACATTGGTGCACCATTTACGTAAAATCGGACGAAAATATATATGGGAGCTATTTTTCCTAATTTCAATAGGGTTCGTCCTTGGGCCAAACAAATGACCTGTATCAATTTTCATCCAAATCGGATTATAAATGCGACCTGTACTTTGTTTACAATTTAACACCAACAAAGGGACAGACAGACGGACATGCATAAATCGACTCAGAAAGTAATTTTATGCATATTCTCCAAAAGAACTCTGTGTCTATCTCGTTTGCTTTTGCCTGAAGGATATAAAAATCCACGCCTGTTGTATCACCTCAAAAATATAATGACTTGGAAAAATATTTTTAAAAAGTTAATGATTTTTAATTTCAGAACAAAATCCAAGCCTGTCCTTTAATGTCCATTTACAAATGGATATCTGATTTGACCTTGAAAATCAATATTGTTTCCACCAAAAACGCTTTCCATATGCGTTTGCTATAAGTCGTCATCGTCATAGTCTGTCATAAAATTTTCGACAGTTATTAGATGTTAGTTTTTGCTGAACTTTTGTCATTTCGCCGTTCATCCATTGACTTTGTTCGAAGAATCGAAGTGCCAATAATAATCATAATAACTCAATCATTTTTATTGATAGCCATAATATACGACAAACATGTTGTATCATGTCGATTTCTATTTCTGTTTAGCAAACAGTTTCTTTCACTTTTTTTCAACTTTAGCCGTCATAAAATTTAATGACCGGCCATGTAATGGAGAATGGAGCATTAAAGGTCATTTCTTAAATGTGGCCATATTAAATTTATGTACATTTTCGTCGTCTATTTCTATTTGGGAGTCTTTGGAGTAGGAAGGGTGAGGGGTGGCTAATAAACTAGGCACCTAAATGGCGACGGGATGAGATTTGTTTCTTACAAATGTTTATCACTGTAATGCCAATGGTTATTATCACCATCAAATACAAGTTCAATGGCTTTAAGCCTTTTTCTTCGCAGTCGCCGTATCTCAGGATTCGTTCTCTCTACCTACCGCTCCCTCCCATGTCCCTAGCTAATGTCAAACACACGCCACATTGTTGGCCTGTCTGCCGCAATCTGTCAGAGGTGTGGGTTATACTTCTTAGACATTGATTTGATTTGGCCAATACTTTTCAATTTGTTGCTGTTGGCTTGTTCGTCGATGTCTGTGCCATGGCATGGTAGCCTTGGGTCATATTTGTTAAGGCAGGCGCAAAAAAGTTATTAACGCAGCTTGTAGCAATTGATTTGCACTGCATCGATGCTTTTTCCCATTTGACAATCTATGGCAGCCTCTGGATTTTTCTCTGGGCCATTACTTGTTTGATTGAGAGTGTTAATTTTGTTATTGGATGGTGGTAATTTGTATGTGAGTGTGTGTGAGTCATGTTGTCTGCTAATAAGTAGATTTCATAGAAATGTCGTAAACAAGAATTTTGTTGTTGTTGTTGTGGTTGTTGCAACAGTCTGTAAGACACAGATGTTAACAATGTTTAATTTCGATAAAAAAACATATTTTATTTGTGAGTTAGGAAAAGCTTCGACATTTCTCAGACAATTCAATGAGCTATAAATATATTTTTCAAAACAATTAAAAAAAGTAGATTTTGTAAAAAAAAAAATTATATCGTGCTAATTAAAAAATTGTTAAAGGAGATGGATTTTTTAAATATAAAAGGCGTAGATTTTTTAAAAATATTTTTCTAGGGCCATACAACTGACCCTTTACCACACGGTGGTACAGGGTATTATGACTTTGTGCATATGTTTGTAACAGGCAAAAATAATCGAGATAGACCCATGGTTCCTTTTGAGAATATGCATAGAATCACTTTCTGAATCGATTTATGCATGTCCGTCCGTCTGTTGCTGTTAAATTGTAAACAAAGTGCAGATCGCATTGATAATCCGATTTGGATAAAATTTGGTATAGCTCATTTGTTTGGCTCAAGGACGAACCCTATTTGTTTGGCCCAAGGACGAACCCTATTGGGGAAAATCGGTTCAGATTTAGCTATAGCTCCCGTATATATTTTCGTCCGATTTTAGGTAAAAAGTGCTCAAATGTCCCCATATATCTTTCGATTTGCCCGAAATTTGGCATAAAGTACTGAATTGGGAATAGAGTGATGTCTGCCAAGTTTCGTAAAAATCAGTCCAGATTTAGATATAGCTCCCATGTATATTTTCGTCCGATTTTATGTAAATGGGGTACCAAAGGCCCTATATATCTTTCGATTTGCACGAAATTTGGCATGGCATACTGAATTGAACCTGGAGTGATGCCTGACAAGTTTCGTGAAAATCGGTACAGATTTAGATATAACTCACATATATATTTTCGTCCGATTTGATGTAAATGGTGCACCAAAGTCTCCATATATCTTTCGATTTGCAAGAAATTTGGCATATCGTACTGAATTTAACCTGGAGTGATGCCTGCCAAGTTTCGTAAAAATCGACTTTAGAGTTAGGTATAGCTCCCATATATATTTTCGTCCGATTTTATGCAAATGGTTCACCAAAGTTTCCATATATCTTTCGAATTGCTCGAAATTTGGCATATCGTACTGAGTTGAGCCTAGAGTGACGTCTGTCAAGTTTCGCGAAAATCGGTTCAGATTTAGATATAGCTCCCATATATATTTTCGTTCGATTTAAGGTAAACGGTGACCAAAGTCGCTGCATATCTTTCGATTTGCAAGAAATTTGGCATATCGTACTGAATTGAGCCTACAGCGATGTCTGTCAAGTTTCGTAAAAATCGGTTCAGATTTAGATATCTCCCAATTATATTTTCGTCCGATTTTATGTAATTAGTGTACCAAAGTCCCTATAAATCTTTCGATTTGCACGATATTTGGCATGTCTTACTGAATTGAACCTGGAGTGATGCCTGCCAAGTTTCGTAAAAATCGGTCCAGATTTAGATATAGCTCCCATACATATTTTCGTCCGATTTAATGTAAATGATGCACGAAAGTCCCTATATATCTTTCGATTTGCACGAAATTTGGCATGCCATACTGAATTAAACCTGGAGTGATGCCTGACAAGTTTCGTGAAAATCGGTCCAGAATTAGATATAGCTCCCATATATATTTTCGTCCGATTTAATGTAAATTGTGCACCAAATACCCTATATATCTTTCGATTTGCACGAAATTTGGCACAACGTAATGAATTAGGTCTAGAATGATGTGTGTTAAGTTTCCTGAAAATCGGTTCAGATTTAGATATATCTCATATATATTTTCGTGCGATTTAATGTAAATGGTGTACAAAGTCCCTTAATATCTTTCGGTTTCCACGAATTTTGGCACAGCGTAATGAATTAGGTCTAGAATGATGTGTTACATTTCCTGAAATCAATGAAATCGGTTTAAATTTAGATATAGCTTCTATATCTGACCAAATGAAAAATTTAGTATATGTTGCAGAATGACATATTTATGGATCCAATTTCATTTTACTGGTCCTTTGAAAATGCGGCGTCTATTGGGATTCATCTGTTGAATATACCCATAGTGATGAAGGGTACCATAAAGTCGGCCCCGTCCGACTTTACTGCTGGCCTTACTGATTTTTTCTTCGATTTGCACGAAATTTGGCATAGCGTACTGAATTGAGTCTAAACTGATGTGTGGTAAGTTTTTGAAATTGGTTTAGATTTCTATATAGATCCCACATGTACATATACATTCCGCCGATTTTACATTGATGGTGCGCCATATGTTTGTCCGATTAACACGAAATTTTGCACAACGTATCAAATTGAGACTTAAATGACGTTATTGCATTTTGTTGAAATTGAAATTGCAGCCATAACATCCATATTTATTTCGAATGGGTGTCTGATTGAAATTAAATTTTTAACAGTGTGGCGTATCGAATATCGTGTATCAATTTTTCTATAAATCGTTTTCCATAAATTTGACCCACGGTACGCAGACGACTCTAAATCTGCCCGAATGAAATTAAATTTATCGTAGGTTGCAGAAAGATATGAGTATTTTCCTTCGAAGGAACATACTGTTGTCTTCACCAAAGTGGTGAAGGTGAAGTCGGCCCAGTCCGAATTTACTACTTTCCTTACTGGTTTTATGTTATATTACTGGAGTGTATTTAAAAATATATTTTTATACGGTCATTTAAAAGGCGAGGACGTGTTAAAATTATTTTTATAAAGCGGTAATTTCCTTTAAAAAAGTGCCTTCTTTTCTAACTTACCCAACATACGAATTACGGCCTTCCGCGATTGTTCATGTCTCGGGGCCTTGTGCATGGATCCTTGTTGGACACCTGAAATTATTATAGAATTGAAAAATATATGTTTAAATTATTACACTTATTCCAATATAAAAAATATTTCCCCCATTAATTCCCATAATTCTTGCCCACCCGGCATCAACTTACCTAATTTCTTTTCCGTTCTGGCCCGTATTGCAGCACCCATACGACCATAGAAATAGAAGATCATTACCATGGGTATGAGAAAGAAGAACAGGAATGATGCCTCAAAAATATACCATTCTTCGGGTGGGAACATGGCACACATTGCCGAGTCACAAATTGTTTCGTTGTCTATAAGAAGAACAAAAATGCTTAGCTCAGTTAAACAGGCTCCCAAAATAAATGGATTTTAGAATGTCCTTTACCTGGAGGATAGCTGAGATATTGAATTTCACTTAGCCACCCAAATGGTATGGCAGCAATGAAGCTTAGCAACCAGAGGGCTCCGATTATTCGTAAGGCTCTCTTAAAGCCGGTCATGGCATACGAGCTCAATGGATGGCAAATGGCTAAATAGCGTTCGACGGAGAATGCCACAATGGTAAAGACGGAAACATAACTGCAACTGTTTTGGGGTGAGATGGGTAAGAGAGGTGTGGGGTGAGTATGAGCAAAAAATACAAACAAATATTTGAAAGCCAAACATTGTTGAGAAAACAAAAATAAAAACGAAAAATGAAAACAACAACGATTTATTGTTCAACTTACGCTTCTGATATATAGGCCCGCACTTTGCAAAATGTTAGACCAAATAAAAACGGATACTGATGCCAATATAAAAATACTTCCGTAGGCAGTCCTGCAAAAGAAAAAGGAACAGATGTAAGGCAAAGAAATTCTTCAAAAATGTGTGAGATTGTTTGTGTGTGTGTTATTTGCAAACAATAAAAAATTGTTGTAGAACATTTTTTTTATATTTGCCAAACAATTTCCTCTCCCGCCCTTCATAATAAATCATTAAATCGTGTTTGCATAAATTATTTATGTTGCCTCATGGTTTGATTGAATTTTTTAATACCGTAATTTATGACTTTTAAGCATTAAATAAATAAATTTGCAAAATTTATCAAATTGAATTTGTTTTGGAGGTGGACGGGGACCGAGGAATGTCAGAACTGACTGGGGCGTGCATGGAGGCCTTTCAACGTGGAATACGGGAAGTGAATTTGAATACAAATAGATGGTAGTAAATTACCGGGACATTTTAGAGAAAAAATCTAATTCTATATAGGATATTTTTACACATTTTGGATTTAAAAATTGGTCGTGTATTTTGTAAAAATATTTTCTTAAAACCATACAACTTGGCTGGGTTTTTTATACCCTTCACCACACTGTGGTACAGGGTATTATGTCTTTGGGCATATGTTTTTAATAGGCAAAAGGAAAGGAGATAAACACATGGTTCCTTTTGAGAATATGCATAGAATCAGTTTTTAAGTCGATTTATGCATGTCCGTCGGTCCGTCTGTCTGTCTGCCTGTCCATGTTCAATTATAAACAAAGTACAGTTCGCATTTTTGATTCGAACTGGATGAATTTTGGCACAGCTCATTTGTTTGGCCCAAGGACGAACACTATTGAAATTGGGAAAAATCGGATCAGATTTAGATATAGCTCCCATATATATTTTCGTCCGATTTAAGGTAAATGGTGTACAGTGTTGCCAATTTAGCACTTTTAGTGCTAGATTAAACACTTTTTAAACTCGTTTAGCACCAAAAAAATTGATCTAGCACCTAACATATTTTTTAGCATTTTTTTATTTTTTCCGGAATTTCTTAAAACTTTTAAAATTTCATCCCTAAAAAGTGTCAGTAAATCTGAACAAGTAAAAAAACCCGACCGGTCAAACATTTTATACCCTGCACATTGTGGTGTGCATCAACATTTTCTTAAAAAATTGTCGGGTACTTCATATGGTGGCTGTGGTATTGTCTGTTTTAAAATTGCAGCCACTTCGATGGAAAAAAAAAGTTTGTAAAACCTCAAAAGTGTACAAATAGGACTAAATTTTATATGTGACGTATGTCCAAACATAACCTACCTAGGAAATTGTCTGCATAAATAGCTCCTAGCCTAAACTAACCTAGAGAATGCTGCTAAAACCTTCAAAATACCGAAAATTTGACGGTACTTTTATGTGCAAACCTTGACCAAGTTTGATAATTATCTGCACATATGCCAGCCTCCAAAACCCCACTTTGGTGGGAAAATGCAGTCATAACCTTCAAAATTTAAGGTAGCTTCCGGCATTAATCCATTAAAATCAAAAGTATCAAATAATAGTCTATTCGGACATTCCCAAAATGACAAAAAAATTGGGATTCCGCACTTTGGGAGCTACACCGTGCAAAACACAATAATAAAAATTCGTGGTAGAGCTATTCTCTGTCCAATGAGAATTCAAAGCCACTTCGGTCGCCAAAACACCGAATAATGGAGGTACCGCTCTATGGGAATTATTCGAAAACATTTTTGATAATTTTTAGTGGGGAGATTGGTTCAAAAACTTACCCAAAAATATCACATATTGGGGTTAATTTTGTATGGGGACAAAAAAGATAAAAAGGACAAATAAGTCCCATTTCCAATACCAAAAAATCTAGGACGAGTAGCAATGTGTAATATATTGGGAGCTGCATCGTTATTTAATCAAACAGACGGACATGACTGAATCGACATAGAATTTATATATTCTGATAATGTAAATGGTGTACCAAAGTCCCTACATATCTTTCGATTTGGACGAAATTTGGCATAGCGTACTGAAATAAGTGTAGAATGATGTTTGTAAAGCTTCGTGAAAATCAGTTCAGATTTAGATATAGCTTCCATATATTTTCGCACAATTTAATTTTTTTTAATTTTAAATTTTGAGCGAAATTTGATATGGCGTACGGAATTGACTCTAGAATGATGTGTGTAAAGTTTGCTGAAAATTGTCCGATTTTAAGACCCAAAGTTAGGCCGATTGCCACACAATTTTTCACAACGTACTATAGTTTGTGTAACATAACATGTGTCAAGTTGTGCTGAAATCAGTTCGGATTTAGATATAGCTCCCATATATATATATATATATATTTTCTTTCGATTTTAAATAAATGGTGCTCCAAAGACTCAATGTTACGCCGATTGACACAAAATTTTGCACAAGGTACTTAAGGTAGTATAGCGAAACGTGTGTCAATTTTGTTGGAATCCGTCCAGAATTAGATATAGCTCCCATATAGCTTCGTCCGATTTTAACTAGGACCCAAGGATCCGAAATATGTCCATTTCGAACAAAACGTGCATAAATTTGTCTAACCTAACCTCTGAAAATTTTCCTAACCTGTGACAAGTGAAATCCGTTCATATTTGAATATAGCCTATATATATATTTTCATCCGATTTTATGCAAATGTTGAACATAACTCTTTATTTTTTTCAGAATAGAATGACGTAATTGCATGTAGAAGTACATATGTAGCCCATATATATTTCCGACGACTTCGTGTTAATTGGGCTCCATATATTTTTAACGAGTGCCCGATTGATTTTGTTTTACATAATTTTGTCCCATAAACGAATGACTTGTTTATGTTAAGTCGATTCACATTTGGATAAAGGTCACATAAGCCCTTTTGTTAGGGTGCATCTTTTTAACCCTACGGTCAATAACCAAAAAGTATACGTAGATCATGAGTGATTAAAAAAATGGACTATCGTCAGGTTTTTGTTTTAAATTAGTCTATAGGGATCTGATATAGATGTAGGAACTCAAAATTATATATACATTAAAATAATATATATTTAAATCCATGCTTAAATGATAATCTATCTAAAACAATCATAGTAAATTCGTTATAGCTTTCGAATGGGATAAACTTTTTTAGTTATTTCTTTATTGTGATCTTATTAAGGTGTTCCTCAACCCCTCTGCAAATTTTTGTCGCCCTAGACAACATAGGTCCATCAGGGCGACTCGTGTAAGTCAGAAACTACCCTGGTTTTCCGTATAGACTAATTTAAAACAAAAAACCTCACGATAGTCCAATTTTTTTATGAGTTACAGATCTATCTTTGGATGGGTACAAATGTACCACGGTTATTGATCTACGTAGGTAATAACTTAAAAAATTGTAAAAATTATATATATGGAAAATATTTCTAATTTTTTTCTTCGATTATGTATGAAAATACCTCAAGAATGATTCCTCAAAATTTGATCCAAATATCTCCATTATTAAAAATTTTACAGCATTTTTATTCAAAAAAAGCTAAAAATGTACCCGGTTATTGGCCATAGGGTTAATATACCCATAGTGGTGAAGGGTATGATATAGTCGGTCCCGTCCGACTTTACTCTTTTCCTTACTGGTTTTTAAATTGTTTTTCATATAATTTGTTGGGTTAGCTTTTAATTAAAATCTCTCTCTAACAGCAATATGAGAGGGATCGAATTTATAGTTTTCATGAAAGTTTTGATAAATTTGATATTAAGGATTATGTTAAAAATGAATGTGAACAAATGTCCTTTTTTAGTTTTATGAAGTCACTTTTAGTGCGCTCATATAACTTTAGGAGGTGTTTAAAACCATTATTTTAAAAAATATTTTACGATTTATTTATTTATTTTTTTTTTTTTTGCTACTGTCGACTCTGTCATATGTTTGAAATATTACACTTGTTTTTCAACTTTTCATACACTAGGGGTTACACGGAAAAATCATTATGAATATGTGTGTATGTATATTCAACATATCCGCTACTATATGTTGAATATGTTTAAGTTTGCAATAAAAATTCGCATACATTAAAGTAAGGAAATGTATTAAAAAATATCGCTTAACGCTTGTATTGGCTGTAAATTGTTGTAACCAAATCCGCACCCGTAATCGATTTTTTTTAAAAATCCACTACTTGAAAAAATATTTTTTTAGAAATTAAAGCCTATATTTGGTCCTTGAAAAAATATTAAATAAAAACAATCAGTAAATAGCCTTTGAAACACATTTAAAAAAGCATCTCTTATAGCTAGAGCTGAAAAAAATGAAAAACACACTCCCTTGTTTGTGGGATAAAATTACATATTCCCTTTTTTATTGAGTGCCGCCATACGTACACATCTACATATGTATGTACATATATTTTCCTGCAGCATTTGGTTTTTATTGTTTTGCCAATGTCAGGATATGATACATTGTTTTTCTTTGGAATTTCACTTAGACATAAATTCCGACACATCGGGCTCCACAAAACAAGGCATACGAGGGATACATGAATATGAATATGTTCATTGATGGCCACCACCCCTCCACCAAACAAATTCATTTCGTTCGGTTCATAAATTCTACACATCACTGTTGGTTTATAAAGTAAACGATGAAGGGGAAAAGGCGTGGATTTTTATACCCTTCACCAGACTGTGGTACAAAGTATTATGTCTCTGCACATACATATGTTTGTAACAGGCAAAAGGACACATGGTTCGTTTTGAAAATAATCATAGAATCATTTTCTGAGTCGATTTATGCATGTCCGTCAGTCTGTCCATGTTAAATTATGAACAAATTACATGTCGCATTTATGATCAGAATTGGATAAAATTTGTCATAGCTCTTCTATTTGGCCCAAGGACGAACCGTATTGAAATTGGGATGAATTGGTTCAGATTTAGATATAGCTCCCATATATATTTTAGTCCGATTTAAGGTACACCTAAGTCTGTTTTTTTAGATTGGTTCCAGAAGAAGCCGTGTAAAAAAAACCGTGTTAAAAAAGACATTGATCTTATACATAAAGGGAATTCCCCTAAATTAGTGCTATTCAACATTTGCTTTGACCAGTAAAAATTGTTTGTACGCGCTAAAGGGGAATTCACTTATATCTTTAAGATAGTGTTCGCAAACTATCGATACTATCGATGGTTTCAGACTTTTTTCTTTAATAAATACTTTTTTGTGATATGAACATACTTCGCAAAAATTAAATTTGACAAAAAAAAATTAAGTACATAAAATTTCAAATCGTGCTAAATGAAATAAAAGCGTCTAAAAAAATTAAAAATATTCAATTTTCAAACCGTGTTATATCAAAACCGTGTACAAAAAGACCGTGTAAAAACAGACTTAGGTGTAAATGGTGTACGAAAGACCCTATATATCTTCCGATTTGCACGAAATTTGGCATAGCGTACTGAATTGAGTCTAGAATGATGTGTGTAAAATTTCTTGAAAATCGGTTCAAATTTAGATATAGCTCCCATATATATTTTCGACCGATTTAATGTCAATAGTTCACCAAAGTCCCTATATATCTTTCAATTTCCACGAAATTTGGCATAGCGTACTGAATTGAGTCTAGAATGATGTGTTCTAAGTTTCGTGAAAATCGGTTCAGATTTAGATATCGCTCCCATATATATTTTCGTCCGATTTAATGTAAATGGTGTACGAGAGTCCCTATTTATCTTCCGATTAACACAAAATTTGGCATAGCGTACTGAATTGAGTCTAGAAAGATGTGTGTAATGTTTCCTGAAAATTGTCCGATTTTAAGACCCAAAGTTAGGCCACACAATTATGCATAACATACAAAAGTTTGTATAACATGCGTCAAGTTTTGCTGAAATCAGTTCGGATTTAGATATAGCTCCCATATATATATATATATATATATATTTTCTTCCGATTTTAAATAACTTGTGCACCAAAGGCTCAATGTTAGGCCGATTGACACAAAATTTTGCATAACGTACTTCAGATAGTATAGCCAAACATGTGTCAATTTTGTGGGAATCCGTCCAGATTTAGATATAGCTCCCATATAGTATCGTCCGGTTTTAAGTAGGACACAAGGACCCAAAATATGTCCATTAGGAACAAAACGAGCTGAAATTAATCTAACCTATGACAATTTTCATTGAAATCGGTTCATATTTGGATATAGCTTCAGTATATATATTTTCATCCGATTTTATGTAAATGGTGCACCAAACTCTTCATGTTTTTTTCAGAATGGAATGACGTAATCGCGTGTAAAAGTACAGATATAACCCATATATATTTCCGACCAACATCGTGTTAATTGTGCCCCAAATATTCAACGGGTGCCCGATTGATATTTGCTTTATATCTATTTACATAATTTTGCCCCATTGTAACAAAGGAATGACAGGTTTATGGATTGATCTAAGTCGATTCACATTTCGATAAAGGTCAAATATTTTAGTTCATCCAATTTCATGTTAATGGCCCTTCTGTTAGGATGCATATTTTAAATATACCCATTGTGGTGAAGGGTATCACATTCCTTACTGTTTTAATTATTTTTTTTTTTGCATTTTTATACCCTACCCAACCATGTTGTCAGGTAATTAGGTATAGCTTTGTGCAGCTACAAGAGTTTGTAACGCCGCGAAATATCGGTCCTAGACCTACATTTAAGTATGCCGATCGTCATATCTGGACTAGCTGAGTCGATCTTGACATGTTTGTCCGTTCGTCTGTTCATTATAATTATTAAACACGATACAGGCCACAGTTATGGACCAATTTTCCCGAAATTTTGCATGTAGGATGGGTTCTGGCCAATGAAGACCCCTATTGTTTTTGGTAAAGATCGGTTAATATTTAGGGGATGAAATGGACAAAAAACTTTATTTTCGTCGTATGTTCTCGTATGTGGGAGTTAAACTTAAATATTTACAGGTGCTTACGTATTCATATAGTATTTAGTAACCCATTACCACACTAGAGGGCGGAAATATAGTTCTGGTCGCTTTGAAAATTTCCATGAGGATCCAGATCAAGGACAACGTCTATAATTTTCGGTAATGATCAGATAATAATATTGGTATGAATTCGACCGAAAATTTTTTTGTGTTTTTTCGAGTCGATCTATAGGTCACAATTGAAAGCCGAACATCACAACACAAGCCACGTTGAAGGGTAACTGAACAAGTAATTAGAAGGACTGTACTGAATATTAGTGATATTTGTTGACCTCTAGTCGGTCCACAGGGTGCAACTATAACGAAATATTGCCCAGACTCGGAATAAAAATTCGTAGGAAGTTAAAGTTCCGTGGTAGTTGTGTAGGGTATCTTATGGTCGGTCCCGTCCGATTATACTGCCCGCTCGCTGGTTTTAAAATATTGTTTAGCATCTACCCGGGGCGTGGATTTTTTAAAAATATTTTTTTTTAGCATCTACCTTAGGCGTGGATTTTTCCAATCACCAACCACATGTGCATTTCAAAGCGCTTTAAGTTTCAATTTTATTTTTTATATTCTCTCGAATTGAATAGTTTTGAAGGAAATTGATTTAAAAAATCCATGAGGGTAGGAAAAGTCAAAGGAAATTGCGGCATTACTAACTACCAAAGTGACTGAGTTCGCAGTTGGCATTCAATAAATAAACTTTTATGCGAACGAGCTATTTTCTAGAAAAGTTATTCAATGCGATTGGGTGTGTGTGTATGTGTGCACAAATAGAGGAAGAAAAAACTTTTCAATAAAATTTATTGAAAGTATATTAAAATAATATTTAAATGAAGTGATGGAATGTGAGGTTATGAACCAAACTTTAAAAATATTTGTTTTTTTATGAAGTAATTAAATGATGAGTTCTATTTTTAGAGTAATTGAAAACCAAAAACCCTACAACAGTTTTTGATGAAATGGGATTTTTTATAGTATCTCATTTAAATTATTATCAGTAATCTAAATAATATTAATAAAGATAAATCTTATCTGTTATCAACAACATTCAAATCAACAGCAAATTATTTAGATAAGATAACCGATTTAGTTTGCAAGGTTATGTGGAAAAATTCTCGACTTACCAAATATGAGAAAAATGAGATCCGAGACCGCCAAACTGAAGAGATAATA
>NW_026873377.1:0-14486 GCF_032173495.1 Musca vetustissima
CAAACGTCTGGTGGATTTTATTTATGAAATTTTAGCTTTTTTGCAGACCCAGAGGCAGACTAAGCTTTAATGTGAGAAAGGACATGTGTGATAATATTCACATATGTCAAAAATGTGTTTTTGGTTGTCTATCGTGGCCAATTATAAACAATATAGGTTAGGTTCGCAGTAATAGAATGTTTGTGCATAACCTTGCCAACAAGGTATACATTGTTTATTTGACAAAGGTAAATGTCAAAAAAAAGAAACATATGCTCAGGTCTTTGAAAAAAATATGTTTAAAAAATATACGCCCTGTGCAGGTCTTTGAAAAAATATTTTTTAAACCAGTAAGGAAAGTAGTAAAGTCGGTCTGGGGCGACTACCACTTTGGAGTTATTGGGGCGTCTACATACTTACTTAGCTGGCTTGTGACAGAACATTCGTTCAATAAGCCGAGTTTAAAAAGGGTTACCAGGCGCGTCGGTCTTTTGTGCAGTTTTTCAAATTTGAAAGACCATATTCGGCAATGTTATCTTCCACTTGATCTTTCCATCTTATTCGAGGTCTTCCCCTTCGGCGTGGACCATGGTTCGTTTTTATATGCCTTCTGGGCTAAGTCATCTTCAACCATTCTCACAACATGACCTAGTCAACGTAGTCGCTGCAGCTCAATACGTCTAACAATGCTGATGTCCGAGAATAGCTGGTACAGCTCATGGTTCATTCGACGCTGATATTCACCGACGATACAGATCGGCCCGTAGATCTTCCGGACAAATTTTCTCTCAAACACTGCAAGAACTACCTCATCTGCTTGTGCAAGTACCCATGCTTCAGATCCATATAACAGCACGGGCAGTATCAGCGTCTTGCAGAGTGTGATATTGGTCTGACGTTAGTTGGCCTTGTTTTTGAGTTGTTTGCTCAGACCATAGTAGCATCTGTTGGCCACAACAATCCTTCTCCGAATTTCAAAACTGATGTCATTCGTTTTGTTTATGGCGGTACCAAGGTATATAAAATATTTGACTACCTCGAAGCTGTAGTTCTCAAGTTCCACAGTTGTTCAGTTCAGAGTTGATACCATCAGCTTGGTCTTCTCGCTGTTTACTGCCAGACCCACTTTGGCAGAGTCCTTCTCATATTGTTCAAAGGTGGCTGTAACTGTTATTGGTTCATTATTTACTTAAAATCGGGAGAAAATATATAAGGGAGCTCTGTTCAATTATATATGGGAGCTATATCTAAATCGAAACTGATGTTCACGAAACTTAACACACATTCTAGACTTAATTCATTATGCTATGCAAAACTTCGAGCAAATCGAAAGATATATAGGGACTTTGGTGTACCATTTACAATAAATCGGACGAAAATATATTTTGGAGCTATATGTAAATCCGAACCGATTTTCACGAAACTTAGCACAACTCATTTCAGGCTCAGTCCAGTGCGCCGTGCCAAATTTCTTGCATATCAAAAGATATTTAGGGACTTTGGTGCACCATTTACCTTAAATCGGACGAAAATATATATGGGAGCTATATCTAAATCTGGACCGATTTTCACGAAACTCAGCACACATCATTATAGGCTCAGTCCAGTGCGCTGTGCCAAATTTCGGGCATATTGAAAGATATTTACGGACTTTGGTGCTCCATTTACCTTAAATCGGACGAAAATATATATGGGAGCTATATCTAAATCTGAACAGATTTCCACAAAATTTAACACGCATCTTCTTAGACTTAATTCAGTACGCTATGCCAAATTTCGTGGAAATCGAAGGATATATAGGGACTTTGGGTCACTATTTACATAAAATCGGAAGAAAATATATATAGAAGCTATATCTAAATCCGAACCGATTTCCACGAATCTTGGCACACATCATTCTAAACTTAATTCATTACGCTGTGCCAAATGGCGTGCAAATCGAAATATATATAGGGACTTTGGTGCATTATTTTCAATAAATCGGACGAAAATATATATGGGAGCTATATCTAAATCTAAAACGATTTTCACGAAACTTGGCAGACATCATTCTAGACCTTATTCATTACGCTGTGCCAAATTTCGAGCAAATCGAAAGATATATAGGGACTTTGGTGCGACATTTACCTTAAATCCGACGAAGATATATATGGGAGCTATATGTAAATCTGAACCGATTTTCACGAAACTTAACACACATCATTCTAGACCTAATTCATTACGTTGTGTTAAATTTCGTGCAAATCGAAAGATATATAGGGACTTTGGTGCACCATTCACAATAAATCGGACGAAACCAGTAAGGAAAGTAGTAAAGTCGGGCTGGGCCGACTATATGATACCCTTCACCACTTTGGGTATATTCTACATATGTATCCAGCTTAGCAACATCATTTTAGACTTAATTCAGTACTTCAGTAGTGTTGGCGGTTTATTTGGGATACCATTTGTATTTTGTTTTTATAAAAAAGAACTACTTATTAGTGAGGAATGTATGGCATTGATTGCCGAGGGGTAAGGCAGGGAAGACTATATGGGAGCTATATCTAAATCTGAACCGATTTTCACAAAACTTTGCAACATCATTCTAGACTTAATTCAGTACTCTATGCCAAAATTCGTGCAAATGAAAAGATTTCCAGGGACTTTGGTGCACCAATTACCTACAATCGGGCGAAAATATATATGGGAGCTATATCTAAATCTGAACCGATTTTCCTGAAACTTAGCACAAATTATTACAGTTTCAAATGTCAGTACACTATGCCCAATTTCGTGCAAATCGAAAGATATATAGGGTCTTTGGTACACCAATTACCTTAAATCGGATGAAAATATATATGGGAGCTACATCTAAATCTGGACCGATTGTCACGAAACTTTGCACACATCATTCTAGACTTAATTCAGTACGCTATACAAAAAGATTTCCAGGGACTTTAGTGGACTATTTACCTAAAATCGGGCGAAGCTATATATGGGAGCTAAATCTAAATTTGTACTGATTGCCACGAAACTTTGCACACATCATTCTAAACTTAATTTAGTACGCTATGCCAAATTTCGTGCAAATCGAAAGATATATAGGAACTTTTGTACAAAATTTACCTTAAATCGGACGAAAATATATATGGAAGCTATATCTGAATCTGAACCGATTTTCACGAAAATTAGCATACATCATTCTAGACCTCATTCATTACGCTGTGCCAATTTTCGTGTAAATCGAAAGATATATAGGAGCTTTGGTACACATTTTACCTTAAATCGGACGAAGATATATATGGGAGCTATATCTAAATCTGAACCGATTTTCACGAAATTTGGCATACATCAGTCTAGACCTTATTCATTACGCTGTGCCAAATTTCGTGCAAATCGAAAGATATATAGGGACTTTGGTACACCATTTACCTTAAATCGGACGAAGATATATATGGGAGCTATATCTAAATCTGAACCGATTTTCGCGAAACTTGGCATACATCATTACGCTGTGCCCAATTTCGTGCAAATCGAAAGATATATAGGGACTTTGGTACACAATTTACCTTAAATCGGACGAAGATATATATGGGAGCTACATCTAAATCTGAACCGATTTTTATGAAATTTTACACACATCATTCTAGACCTAATTCATTACGCTGTGCCAATTTTCGTGCAAATCTAATGGTATATAGGGACTTTGGTACACCATTTACCTTAAATCGGACGAAGATATATATGGAAGCTATATCTGAATCTGAACCGATTTTCACGAAACTTAGCATACATCATTCTAGGCCTCATTCATTACGCTGTGCCAGATTTCGTGCAAATCGAAAGATATATAGGGACTTTTGTACACAATTTACCTTAAATCGTACGAAGATATATATGGGAGCGATATCTAAATCTGAACCGATTTTCACGAAACTTGGCATACATCATTCTAGACCTTATTCATTACGCTGTGCCAAATTTCGTGCAAATCGAAAGATATATAGGGGCTTTGGTACACAATTTACCTTAAATCGGACGAAGATATATATGGGAGCTATATCTAAATCTGAACCGATTTTCACGAAACTTGGCATACATCATTCTAGACCTTATTCATTACGCTGTGCCAAATTTCGTGCAAATCGAAAGATATATAGGGGCTTTGGTACACCATTTACCTTAAATCGGACGAAGATATATATGGGAGCTATATCTAAATCTGAACCGATTTTTATGGAATTTTACACACATCATTCTAGACCTAATTCATTACGCTGTGCCAATTTTCGTGCAAATCGAATGGCATATAGGGACTTTGGTACACCATTTACCTTAAATCGGGCGAAGATATATATGGGAGCTATATCTAAATCTGAACCGATTTTCACGAAACTTGGCTTACATCAGTCTAGACCTTATTCATTACGCTGTGCCAAATTTCGTGCAAATCGAAAGATATATAGGGACTTTGGTACACAATTTACCTTAAATCGGACGAAGATATATATGGGAGCTATATCTAAATCTGAACCGATTTTTATGAAATTTTACACACATCATTCTAGACCTAATTCATTACGCTGTGCCAATTTTCGTGCAAATCGAAAGATATATAGGGACCATTTACATTAAATCGGACGAAAATATATATTGGAGCTATATCTAAATCTGAACCGATTTTTCCCAATTTCAATAGGGTTCGTCCTTGGGCCAAACAAATGAGCTGTGCCAAATTTCATCCAATTCGGATCAAAAATGCGACCTGTACTTTGTTTACAATTTTACATCTACAGACGGACAGACGGACAGACGGACGGACGGACATGCTTAAATCGACTCAGAAAGTGATTCTATGCATATTCTCAAAAGGAACCATGGGTCTATCTCGATTATTTTTGCCTGTTACAAACATATGCACAAAGACATAATACCCTGTACCACAGTGTGGTGAAGGGTATAAATATATATGGGAGCTATATCTTAATCTGAATTTAATCCAATTCGGATCATAAATGCGACCTTAAGTTTGTTCACAATTTAACATGGACAAACGGACGGACATGCATAAATCGGCTTAGAAAGTGATTCTATGCATATTCTCAAAAGCTACCCTGTGTCTATCTCGTTTCCTTTTGCCTGCTACAAACATATGCACAAAAACATAATACACTGTACCACATTGTGGTGAAGGCTATAAAAATCTACTCCTTGTATACGTCTGTCAAAAAAAATATTTTAAAAAATCTACGCCTTTGGTAGGTCCATGAAAAAAATGATATTCAAAAATAATTCTCTGTTCTTTTATCTGATATCGAAAATTTATCACTCCGTCGCCCAATTCTCATGACATTGGCTTTGGTGGTTATTGTTTAGGTAGCCCTCGCTAACAATACAATTGTTGTTTTTTTTTCTTCTTAGTGCAATCATAATTTTCAGTTTTCTTTGGAAAAAAACAGAAAATTAATTTAATAATATGATTGTTATTGTCACCTCCAAAGTGTACACTGAAACTGGAACACATGTGGGAAAATGTGCTCTCGCAGATACCTCACTCTACAACAACACAATGATGTCTAATCTAAGCAACGACGAGAATCATTTCATTATTTTAATTTACACCCTCCGAACACGCCTCCTTCAGTCAGACGTTTACTCCTCCTCTAGCTGACTAACTGAATAACAGCAGCAACAACAACAGAATTTTCTTTAATTTTCTGTTTTTTTTTCAGTTATTGAATTCAGCCGCCATTACCTTGAAATTTTGCCAGAATTGTTGCTAATATTGTTGTTATTGTAGGATAGCGTTATTATTATTGTTCGCATTGCCACTAAGGTCAACTTTATTATGTTGCATTGAACTTGTTGCACCAAAAACAAGAGGTTGGTGTTACATTGTTGCACAATACCTTGACAATATAACAACAATTTAGATTAGAAGAATGATAAAAAATACATTTCTTTAGGAACCTAGACTAGGCGTAGATTTTTGAAATAATTGTTTAGGGACCAACACAAGGTGTGGATTTGTTAAATAATTTTTTTAAGGACAGGGAGTAGATTTTTCAAATAACTTTTTTCAGGGATTTTGATTTGATTCTAATTGGATGAAATTTGGCACAGCTCACTGGTTTGGTCCAAGGACGAACCCTGTAGAAATTGGATATAGCTCTCATATATATTTTCGTCCGATTTAAGGTAAATGGCGCACCAATGTACCTATATATACTTCGATTTGCATGAAATTTGGCATAGCGTTCTGAATTAAGTCTAGAACGATGTGTGTTTAATTTCCTGAAAATCGGTTCAGATTAGATATAGCTCCCATATATATTATCGTCCGATTTTAGGTAAATAGTGCACCAAAGCCCTTTATTAACTTTGATTTGCATGAATTGTGGTATAGCGTTCTGAATTAAGTCTAGAATGATGTGTGCTAAGTATCGTGAAAATCGGTTCAGATTTAGATATAGCTCCCATATATATTTTCGTCCGATCATAGGTAAATGGTGCACCAAAGTCCATTTATATCCTTCGCTTTACACGAAATTTGGCACAGTGTACTGAATTAAGTCTTGAACGATGTATGTTAAATTTCGTGAAAATCGGTTCAGATTTATATATAGCTCCCATATATATTTTCATCCGATTTTATGTAAATGATTCACCAAAGTCACTATATGACCTTCGATTTGCACGAAATTTGGCATAGCGTTCTGAATTAAGTCTAGAACGATGTGTGTTAAATATTGTGAAAATCGGTTCAGATTTAGATATAGCTCCCATATATATTTTCGTCCGATTTAAGGTAAATGGTGCACCAAAGTACCTATATATCTTTTGATTTGCACGAAATTTGACATAGAGTACTGAATTAAACCTAGAACGATGTGTTTTAAATTTCGTAAAAATCAGTTCAAATTTTGATATAGCTCCCATATATATTTTCGTCCGATTTTATGTAAAAGGTGCACGAAAGTCCTATACATCTTTCGATTGGCACGAAATTTGGCATATCGCATTGAATTAAGCTTAGAACGATGTGTGTTAAATTTCGTGAAAATCGGTTCAGATTTCGATATAGCTCCCATATATATTTTCGTCCGATTTTAGGTAAATAGTGCACTAAGGTCCCTTTATATCTTTCGATTTACACGAAATTTGGCACAGTGTTCTAAATTAAGGGTAGAGTGATGTCTGTTAAGTTTCGTCAAAATCGGTTCAGAGTTAGATGTAGCTCCCATAGGTTCGTCAGATTTTAGGTAAATGGTGCGCAAAAGTTCAAATATGTTTTTCGATTTACACGAAATTTGGCATAGCGTTCTGAATTAAGTCTAGAACGATGTGTGTTAAATTTTGTGTAAATCGGTTCAGATTTAGATATAGCGCTCATTTTCGTCCGATTTTAGGTAGATGGTGCACCAAACTCCTAATGTACGGATTGATGTTAGTCGGTTCACATATAGATAAATATCATATATTTAAGTTCGTTCAATTTCCATATCAATGTTCCTTCGTAAAGGTGAAGTCTATTAGGATATATATGTAGAATATGCCAAAATGGTGAAGGGTATCATATAGTCGGCCAAGTCCGACTTTACTATTTTCATTTCTGTTTTTATACCCTACACAACTATGTTGTCAGGGTATTATAGCTTTGTGCAGCCCCAAAAGTTTGTAACGCCGCGAAATATTGGTCCTAGACCCACCTTTAAGTATACCGATCGTCATATCTCGACTAGCTGAGTCGATCTAGACATGTGTGTCCGTCCGTCCGTCCGTCCGTCCGTCCGTCTGTCCATTATAATTTGTAAACACGATACAGGCCACAGTTATGGACCAATCTTCACGAAATTTTGCATGTAGGATGGGTTCTGGCCAATGCAGACCCCTATTGTTTTTGGGAAAGATCGGTTAATATTTAGGGGATGAAATGGACCAAATACTAAATTTTTGTCGGTTTTTCTGGTCGCTCCACAGGCCGCAATAATGACCCGAACATCGTGAAATTTTGCATGGAGAAGGGGGTCGGGCCAAAGAATAAGCATGCCTGTTTTGATAAAGATCGGTCAATATTTAGCGGGTCAAATGGACCCTGACTTTTGTGTGAAAAATGACAAAATTTGTATTCTATAGCGTATATATTTATCCCTGAAGGACATAGTCCCGAAAAATTGATATTATATCCAAGAGGAGTGGTTGACCTTTAAATTAAGACCAATTATATTGTCGCATGTGCTCTGATGTGGGAGTTACACCTAAATATTTACAGGTATCTCCGTATTTGTATGTTATTTAGTAACCCATTATCACTCTAGAGAGCCGAACATAGCGCTGATCGCTTTGAAATGTTTCATGAGGTTCCAGTTATGGTCAAGGACAACGCCTTTAATTTTCGGTGATGATCAGATAATAATTTTGGAATGAAGTGGACCGAAAACTTAATTTTTATACCCTACACAACTATGTTGTCAGGGTATTACAGCTTTGTGCAGCCCCAAGAGTTTGTAACGCCGCGAAATATGGGTCCTAGACCCACCTTTAAGTATACCGATCGTCATATCTCGACTAGCTGAGTCGATCTAGACATGTCCGTCCGTCCGTCTGTCCATTATAATTTGTAAACACGATACAGGCCACAGTTATGGACCAATCTTAACGAAATTTTGCATGTAGGATGGGTTCTGGCCAATGAAGACCCCTATTGTTTTTGGGAAAGATCGGTTAATATTTAGGGGATGAAATGGACCAAATACTAAATTTTTGTCGGTTTTTCTGGTCGCTCCACAGGCCGCAATAATGACCCGAACATCGTGAAATTTTGCATGGAGAAGGGGGTCGGGCCAAAGAATAAGCATGCCTGTTTTGATAAAGATCGGTCAATATTTAGCGAGTCAAATGGACCCTGACTTATTCGTAATATTCGGAAAATATGTCAGTGTGTGGAAGAGGTGCTGTTTACCTCTAATCGGGCAAGAGTGTGCAAATATCACGAAATATTGCCCAGGCTCGGAATACACATCCGTAGAAAATTTGAGTTCAGTGGTAGTTGTGTAGGGTATCGTATGGTCGGCCCCGTCCGACTATACTGCTCCGCTCACTGGTTTTTTATTGTTTTTATTTATTTTTATTACAAATACAACTACAAAATGGTTATTTAATTTTTTTATTTTCTCTCCTCTCTAAGTGATTAATTTTCTTTAATCTCCATTTATGTCTCCCACCTGCGATATGGCATAATTCATCGTTCCAACTCCACCTTGTCCTCCACCGCCTCCATTATGAGTAGCAGATGCCCAACTTCGCCTGGGTAGAATCCGACCAAAGTTAAAATATTTCTGCCTCAATTTCTCCTTGATTTCATCCTCATTCATGATGGCACTAGCCTCACGGAAATTCAGGAAAATCCTCCCCTTTTCATCGGTTTTAATGGGTAAAATTTCCGTGCAAACATTGCGGGCCTTCAACATAAATCCCTCCTTTTCGGCTGAATTTTCACGTCGATCCGTTGTGCCATGATGTTGTTCCTTCGATTTATTGTGACTTTGTTCGGCACAATCCAGTCGGGAATCGACAGATTGAGATCTTGAAGGCTTCGCTCCCGTCACATTGCAATGTTTCTTTTTGTTGCGCAAACAAAATGGATCCCGATCACTGGCCTTGACATACTGGACCACGGGCCGATTGACACCCCATTTGGGTCGTTCATCGATTTTATTGTGACCCTCCTTGCCACCCTGACGTTTCTTATCTTTATCCTTTGATTTGGCTTTGAAGGTGGTTGTGGTCGTAGTGGTGGTGGTAGTTGTGGTCTCTTGGTCTTTTTCCGCCTCCTTGGCAGGTTTATTGGTCTTCGATGTTTGGGTAGTTGTGGTGGTGGATACTTCTCGCTTTAGCAGAACTTTGTAAAAATTATCATGGAACAGACACAAATCACAATTCAATGGCAGCTCTGTTTGCGTCTCCACATCTTGAGAATTTTTGGTGGCATCTTTTTCCTCACTGCTCAGCTCCTGTGGAGAATTTTGCCTCAAAACTTCCCTTGGGTTCTGTTGGAGGGGTATCAAAGCCATTTTATTTTCCATCTCCTCCTCTTCGGGTTCTTTGCAGATTTCCTCCTCCACCTGAGTATATTTATTTTCCGATTGTGCCCGTTGATGTGGAGTTTCTGGTGGCTGATAACCCTCTTCGGTACATATCGAAGTATCTGTTCGTTGGGTAAAAGCCCCTCCAGTGGTTTTGGAAAAATCTGTATCGGTATTGGCGGTATGGGGTTGCAGATGATGTTGCATGAAGTACGTGGCAATTTGTAAATTTCCAATGGCATTTTGCAGGCCATAGATATCGGTGGTCGATTTGCACGAAATTTGGCATAGCGTTCTGAATTAAGTCTAGAACGATGTGTGTTAAATATTGTGAAAATCGGTTCAGATTTAGATATAGCTCCCATATATATTTTCGTCCGATTTAAGGTAAATGGTGCACCAAAGTACCTATATATCTTTTGATTTGCACGAAATTTGACATAGAGTACTGAATTAAACCTAGAACGATGTGTTTTAAATTTCGTAAAAATCAGTTCAAATTTTGATATAGCTCCCATATATATTTTCGTCCGATTTTATGTAAAAGGTGCACGAAAGTCCTATACATCTTTCGATTGGCACGAAATTTGGCATATCGCATTGAATTAAGCTTAGAACGATGTGTGTTAAATTTCGTGAAAATCGGTTCAGATTTCGATATAGCTCCCATATATATTTTCGTCCGATTTTAGGTAAATAGTGCACTAAGGTCCCTTTATATCTTTCGATTTACACGAAATTTGGCACAGTGTTCTAAATTAAGGGTAGAGTGATGTCTGTTAAGTTTCGTCAAAATCGGTTCAGAGTTAGATATAGCTCCCATATATATTTTCGTCCGATTTTATGTAAAAAGTGCCCCAAAGTCCCTAGATATCTTTCGATTTACACGAAATTTGGCATAGCGTTCTGAATTAAGTCTAGAACGATGTGTGTTAAATTTTGTGTAAATCGGTTCAGATTTAGATATAGCGCTCATTTTCGTCCGATTTTAGGTAGATGGTGCACCAAACTCCTAATGTACGGATTGATGTTAGTCGGTTCACATATAGATAAATATCATATATTTAAGTTCGTTCAATTTCCATATCAATGTTCCTTCGTAAAGGTGAAGTCTATTAGGATATATATGTAGAATATGCCAAAATGGTGAAGGGTATCATATAGTCGGCCAAGTCCGACTTTACTATTTTCATTTCTGTTTTTATACCCTACACAACTATGTTGTCAGGGTATTATAGCTTTGTGCAGCCCCAAATGTTTGTAACGCCGCGAAATATTGGTCCCAGACCCACCTTTAAGTATACCGATCGTCATATCTCGACTAGCTGAGTCGATCTAGACATGTGTGTCCGTCCGTCCGTCCGTCTGTCCATTATAATTTGTAAACACGATACAGGCCACAGTTATGGACCAATCTTCACGAAATTTTGCATGTAGGATGGGTTCTGGCCAATGAAGACCCCTATTGTTTTTGGAAAAGATCGGTTAATATTTAGGGGATGAAATGGACCAAAAACTTTATTTTTGTCGGTTTTTCTGGTCGCTCCAGAGGCCGCAATTATGGCCCAAACACCGCGAATTTTTGCATGGAGAAGGGGATCGGGCCAGAGAATAAGCATGCATGTTTTGATAAAGATCGGTCAATATTTAGCGGGTCAAATGGACCCTGACTTTTGTGTGAAAAATGACTAAATTTGTATTCTATGGCATATATATTTACTCCTGGAGGATGTAGACCCAAGGAGGTTATAGCATATCCAAGAGGAGTGGTTGGCCTTTAAATTGACACCAAATATAGTGATGTATCTACTCAGATGTGGGAGTTACAGTCAAATATTTACAGGTGCTTACGTATTCAGATATTATTTAGTAACCCATTACCACATTAGAGGGGGAAATATCGCGCTGATGGCGTTGAAATTTTTCATGAAGTTCCAGTTTTGGTCAAGAACAACGCCTACAATTTTCGGTGATGATCTAATTAAAATTTTGGGATGAAATGGACCGAAAACATAATTTTTTGTGTGTTTTCGAGTCGAGTATAATCCGAAAATCACAACACAACCCACCGTGAAGGTAATCTGGACAAGTAATTAGAAGGACTGTACTAAATATTCGAAAAAAGTAAGGAAGAGGTGTTGTTGACCGGACAGGAGGGGGCAAATATCACGAAATATTACTCAGACTCGGAATAAACATCCTCAGAAAGTTAGAGTTCGTGGTAGTTGTGTAGGGTATCGTATGGTCGGCCCCGTCCGACTATACTGCTCCGCTCACTGGTTTTTTATTGTTTTTATTTATTTTTATTACAAATACAACTACAAAATGGTTATTTAATTTTTTTATTTTCTCTCCTCTCTAAGTGATTAATTTTCTTTAATCTCCATTTATGTCTCCCACCTGCGATATGGCATAATTCATCGTTCCAACTCCACCTTGTCCTCCACCGCCTCCATTATGAGTAGCAGATGCCCAACTTCGCCTGGGTAGAATCCGACCAAAGTTAAAATATTTCTGCCTCAATTTCTCCTTGATTTCATCCTCATTCATGATGGCACTAGCCTCACGGAAATTCAGGAAAATCCTCCCCTTTTCATCGGTTTTAATGGGTAAAATTTCCGTGCAAACATTGCGGGCCTTCAACATAAATCCCTCCTTTTCGGCTGAACTTTCACGTCGATCCGTTGTGCCATGATGTTGTTCCTTCGATTTATTGTGACTTTGTTCGGCACAATCCAGTCGGGAATCGACAGATTGAGATCTTGAAGGCTTCGCTCCCGTCACATTGCAATGTTTCTTTTTGTTGCGCAAACAAAATGGATCCCGATCACTGGCCTTGACATACTGGACCACGGGCCGATTGACACCCCATTTGGGTCGTTCATCGATTTTATTGTGACCCTCCTTGCCACCCTGACGTTTCTTATCTTTATCCTTTGATTTGGCTTTGAAGGTGGTTGTGGTCGTAGTGGTGGTGGTAGTTGTGGTCTCTTGGTCCTTTTCCGCCTCCTTGGCAGGTTTATTGGTCTTCGATGTTTGGGTAGTTGTGGTGGTGGATACTTCTCGCTTTAGCAGAACTTTGTAAAAATTATCATGGAACAGACACAAATCACAATTCAATGGCAGCTCTGTTTGCGTCTCCACATCTTGAGAATTTTTGGTGGCATCTTTTTCCTCACTGCTCAGCTCCTGTGGAGAATTTTGCCTCAAAACTTCCCTTGGGTTCTGTTGGAGGGGTATCAAAGCCATTTTATTTTCCATCTCCTCCTCTTCGGGTTCTTTGCAGATTTCCTCCTCCACCTGAGTATATTTATTTTCCGATTGTGCCCGTTGATGTGGAGTTTCTGGTGGCTGATAACCCTCTTCGGTACATATCGAAGTATCTGTTCGTTGGGTAAAAGCCCCTCCAGTGGTTTTGGAAAAATCTGTATCGGTATTGGCGGTATGGGGTTGCAGATGATGTTGCATGAAGTACGTGGCAATTTGTAAATTTCCAATGGCATTTTGCAGGCCATAGATATCGGTGGTCACAGGGAGGGGTATCAAGGTGGCCGGTTGCATTATAACCACATTTTCGGCAGGCTTGGGGTCCTCCTTTGCTTTCTTTTCCGTTTCCAAAGGCTGCGCTATGGGTGGAGGCTGTATGGGTTTGCTGAAGGTCCTTCTCAAATTGATGGGAGTGCCAATCAGTACCTTATCCTCTTCTTGAACCTCCTGCTCCTGGTTTTTCGGTTCGCTGCATATTTCCTTCACCTCCTCGCACTTTTCATGGATCTCCACATTCATAACCTGCACGATATTTTTCTCCTCCTCCTTAATTTCCTCACTTCTCACAGTTTCCACAACCAATTCCTCCTTGCATTCCTCCCGTCCCTCCTTGCCGACCTCCTCCTCCTTAGCTTCCTTGAATTTATTCCTCTTCTTTTGCTTTTCCATTTTCGCTGCCATCTCCGCCTTGGCTATGGCCTCCAACATTGCCTCCTGCTTTCGTCTCTGAGCCTCCTCTCGCTCCACCTGCTGTCGCCGTTCCATTTCCAAACGCTCCTGTTCCATTTGTTTTTGTTTGCGTACCCTCTCCTCCTCCTGTTGTTCCTCCTGACGATGTTTCTCGATTTCCCAACGTCGCTGACTTTCCCTCTCCAGTAACTGCTGCTTGATGGCTTCATGATATTCGGCAGCTTTTCGTTTTTTATCCAAACGTTCGGCCATAACATGCGGTTCGATGGGAGCATTCTGACCTCGCAAATAGCATGAGGAGGAAAGCATAGATTGGGTATCATCTTCACTGTCTTTGAGTTCATGGAGGCCACGACTAAGCCAGCCGGGACCACCGGGTGTCTTTGATGGCATATCCTGGGATGGTTGGTTGTAGTTCCATTTGGCCCGTTCCCGTTCTTCTTGGCTGTGTTGATGTTGTTGCTGTTGGTAGATTTCCGATTC
>NW_026873378.1:0-14402 GCF_032173495.1 Musca vetustissima
TGAACCGATTTGGACAAAACTGAATACACGTCATTCTAGGCTCAATTTGGTGGGTTTTACAAAACTTTGTCGCAGTCTGAGAAGCGTTGGGTATTTGGTACACTATTTAGCTCAAATTGGTTGAAAAAATATATGCATAGGAGCTATATCTAAATCTGAACCGATTTCAAGCAAACAGGGCACACGTCATTATACCCTTCACCACACTGTGGTACAGGGTATTATGTCTTTGTGCATATGTTTTTAAAAGGCAAAAATAATCGAGATAGACCCATGGTTCCTTTTGAAAATATGCATAGAATCACTTTCTGAGTCGATATATGCATGTCCGTCTGTCCGTCCGTCCATGTATTTTTGTTAACAAAGTACAGGTCGCATTTATGATCCGATCTGGATGAAATTTGGCCCAGGTCACTTAATTGACCCAAGAACGAACCCTATTGAAATTGGAGAAAATCGGTCCACGTTTAGGCATAGCTCCCATATATAAGGGTGCCTCCGAATTTTCGCACTATAAATAATAAATATAGGTCCATTGTTGCGGGTAACCCCCATATAAGGGTACCCCCAATTTTCGGTATTTGGTGGGTCTTGAACGCGTTTTTCAACCAAATTCTTTGTAATTTGGTATTTTGTAGTCGCTTATAGTAGCAAATCTCCCTACCAATAAATTATTAATATTCGCCCCTTTTTAGGGGTGGTCCCCTTATAACCCCCTTTTTATACCCTTCACCGCACTGTGGTACAGGGTATTGTGTCGTTGTGCATATGTTTGTAACAGGCAAAAATAATCGAGATAGACCCATGGTTCCTTTTGTGAATATGTATAGAATCACTTTCTGAGTCGATTTATGCCATGTATTTTTGTCCGTCCATGTATTTTTGTTAACAAAGTACAGGTCGCAATTTATAATCCGATTTGGATGAAATTTGGCACAGTTCACTTAATTGGCCCAAGGACGAACCCTATTGGAGAAAATCGGTTCAGATTTAGATATAGCTCCCATATATATTTTCGTCCCATTTTAACTTATTGATGCATCATACTCCCAATTGTGGTCCGATTGAGAGACAAAATTTTGCACAGAGTATTGAATTAGGTCTAGATAGTTATATGCCAAGGTTTGTTGAAATCGGTTCAGATTTAGATATAGCTCCGATGTATAGTTTCGTCCGATTTAATGTAAATAGTGCACCAAACTCCCAATAGTGGTCCGACTAAAGCAACATTTTGCACAGTGTACTGAATTATGTCCCGACTGATGTATGAGAAATTTTGTTGGAATCGATTCAGATTTATATCTAAATATGCTTTATATAGTTTCGTCCGATTTTATGTAAATGGAGCAACATACTGTCAATATTTATCCGATTGAGACAACATTTTGCACAGCGTACTAAATTAGGTCATGATTAATGAATGCGAAGTTTTGTTGAAATTGGTTCAGATTTAGATATAGCTCCCATATATAGTTTCATCCGATTTGAAGTAAATTGTACACCAAACTCCCAATATTGGTCCGATTGAAGCAAAATTTTTCACAGAGTATTGAATTAGGTCCCGACTGATGTATGCGACATTTCTATATCTACAGGATATTGTAGATATTAACATGTCTTGTACACCAAACTCCCAATATTGGTCCGATTGAAGCAACATTTTTCACAGAGTATTGAATTAGGTCCCGACTGATGTATGCGAAATTTCTATATCTACAGGATATTGTAGATATTAACATGTCTTGCATGTACCCATAGTGGTGAAGGGTATCATATAGTCGGCCCCATCCGACTTTTGAACTTTCCTTACTAGGTTTAGATCTAATTCTGTAAGCTGCGCAAAAAATCTCAATCGAAAAAAAGTTTGGTGCAACATTTACGTAAATCGGACGATAGTATTGTATATAGGAGCTATGTATAAATATGAACCGATTTCAACAAAACTAAACAATCATAATTTTTGACTCAATTCAATAAGTTATGGAATATATATATATATATATATATCGGACTTAAATTCATATAGGAGTGATATCTAAATATTAGCCCATTTCAATGAAATGTAACACATGCCATTACGTAGTCGCATTTGTGCAACCATGGCATCCACCATTTGGTATGCTGCAGCACAGTGCGCTTTCCAAAATGTATCTCGACACCAAATCCAATACAAGTTATTCTATGTTCCATTTGGTACGTTGTGCACTAATTTATTTATTTGGTACACCTTTTCGATGAAATCGGATGAAAATATATATGGAAGCCATGAACCGACTTCAATTTCATATAAATCTGAACCGATTTCAAACTAAACAAAAAGCATTCCAGATTAAATTCCATAACCTCTGCTAAATTTCGCAAATATTGAACATCATGAACATAAAATCAGACGAAAATATAGATGGGAGCTTTGTATAAATCTGAACCAATTTTCTCAATTTCAATAGAGTTCGTCCATCGTCTATATCTAAATTCTATTTCACGGATGTCAACCTATAGTAACATCAATACACTGTGCAAAATTGTTTCTCAATCGAAGAAAAATTGGCAGAATGGTGTTCCATGTACATAAAATCGGACGAAACTATTTATGGGAGCTAAATCTAAATCTGTACTTCTTCTAAAAAATTTGCATACATCAATTATGACCTAATTCTGTACGTTGCGCAAAATTGTGTCTCAATCGGACAAATGTTGGCAGTATGGTGCTCCATTTACATAGAATCGGATGAAACGATATATGGGAGCTATATGGAAATCTGAACTTCTTCAAAAAAAATCTTCGCATATTTCAATCAGGACCTAATTCAGTAGGTTGTGCAAAGTTGTGTCTCAATCGGACAAATATTGGCAGTATGGTGCTTTATTTACATAAAATCGGACTAAAGTATATATGTAAGCTATATCTAAATCTGAACCGATTCCAACAAAACAACGCATACATCAATCTGGACCTAATTCAGTACACTGCAAAATGTTGTCTCCATCGGACAAATATTGGGAGTTTGGTGCACCATTTGAATAAAATCGCACGAAAATATATAGCTTTGTATAAATCTGAACCTATTTTCTCAAATTCCAATAGACTTCGTCCATGGGCCATAAAAGTGACTTGTGCTAAATTTCATCCAAATCTGATTTTAAATACGAACTGTACTTTGATCACAAGAATACGTGGACAGACTGACGGAAGGACTTAAAGGCGGACATACATTAATCAACTCATAAAGTGATTCTATGCATATTCTCAAAAGGAAACATGGCTCATGATCTTGTTTCCTCTTTGCCTGTTACAAACATATGCAGAAATACCCTACACCAGAGTGTGGTGAAGGGTATACAAAAGAAGTCTAGTGCCGATTGATGCCAAGAAATTTGTAAAATAGTATTAAGAATGATGTTTATAATAACATCACAGGTGACACATAATGACGTCCTTTTTCTGTTTATCAAGATCAAAAATGCCCGAAACCTTATAAAATATATTATTGATCAGAATAAAATCCTATGTCAATTTCGCCATGTCCGTTCGACTGTCCATGGAAATTACGATAGAGCTCGATTTATTGAGGATATTGAAATTTTGCACATACATTGCTACTACTCATAGGTTCTTTGGTATTGGAAATAGGATCTATCGATAATACATTGGACATTCACATATATCGGTATACCCCAATATTTAGTATTCTAAAGCTTCTTGCCACGTTTTTCACGTTGCGTAATCAGCTGTTATTTCGTATTAGGGTTCTCACTATGAGAACCCACTAAAAATGATTAAAAATGGTCCACTATTTAGGGTAGCCACCATAGAATGGAACCCCTAATATTCAGTTTTGAAGCTGTTGAATACATTTTTCCGGTTAATCAGCTGTAATTTGGTATTATGGGTTCTCAGTGAGTAGAAAATCGTCCTGGTAAAAAATTATAAATATTAGTTTAGGGTAGGTGCTACAATTTTTATATAGCTCCCACATGAAGATGAAGATTTGTAAAAAAAACATCATGCGAATGGAATGACAGATTTGAGCCAAACTTTGCACAACCCATTTTCCTTACGAAGTCTAGATTAAGTCCGAAGATTGGACACATTGGTCCACTCCAAATGGTCAAAATTTCCAATATTAGTCAATCCAATATCAGGCGAATGGAATGTCCTATTGAAGCCAAACTTTGCATAACCTATTATCTTTACCAAAAATGGATCAAGTTTTAAAATTGGACCCATTGGTCCACTCCTTCTGGTACCTCCCCCACGAATGGTCTAAATTTTCAATATTTATAAATGCAATATCAGGCAAATGGAATGCCATATTTCAACCAAACCTTGCACAACCTATTATCTTTACCAACATTATATCAAGTCCGAAGATGGGAACCAGTAGTCCACCCCTTCCGGTAACTCCCTCACAAATGGTCAATATTTTATAAAATTTTATCTACATTAAATCCGAAACCTCTTTGACATATTTCATATATATGTCTCTCGGGAACACCGACTGACACTTTTTTAATTGTTTTCGGTATTATTAATTTATGTATCGAATTTTCTCATAATTCGGCATTTTAGATTACTGGTAAATTAAAACTTATATATAGAAATGATTAATATAGATTAATGTTTTAAAATAGTCCTCATACAATTGACCTATTTAATATTCGTTTTCCAACCTTAGGTTCTGTATTTACGAATATTTTTTTTCGGGGTATGAACAACCTACTACCATATAATGCAATAATATTGCCCCCATATAAAGGTATAGAGTGATTTAAGAATGATCATCACGTGGTGTAGGGTATAAATAGTTCACTCCGTACATGTAAGCGTAGTTTTTATACCCTTCACCACACTGTGGTACATGGTATTATGTCTTTGTACATATGTTTGTAAGAGGCAAAATGAAACGAGATAGACACATGGTTCCTTTTGAGAATATGCATAGAATCACTTTCTGAGTCCGTCCATCCGTCCGTCTGTAGATGTTAAATTGTAAACAAAGTACAGGACGCATTTATGATCCGATTTTAATGAAATTTGGCACAAGTCACTTATTTGGCCCAAGGACGAACCCTATTGAAATTGGTGAAAATAGGTTAAGATTTAGATATAGCTCTCATATATATGTTCGCCCGATATGATGTAAATGGTATACCAAGGTCCCTATATATCTTTCGATTTGCACGAAATTTGGCATAGCATACTGGATTGAGTCTAGAATGATGTGTATAAAATTTTTGAAGATCGGTTCACATTTAGATATAGCTCGTCCGATTTTAAGTACCTCTCATAAGTAGGACAAAATATGACCATTAGGAACAAAACCTGCTGAAATTAGTAGAACCTAACCTGTTAAAAGTTTCGTTGAAATCGGTTCATATTTGGATATAGCTTCCGTATCTATTTTCATCCGATTTTAAGTAAATGGTGCACGAAACTCCTCATGTTTGTAATATTGACATGAAATTTTGTACAACGTACACAATTGAGCATTTTGATATTTTTGATATTTGCTTTAAATCGATTTACATAATTTTGTCCCATTGTAACAAACGAATGGCATGTTTATGGATTGATCTAAGTCGGTTCACATTTAGATAAAGGTCACATATTTTAGTTCATCCAATTTTATGTTAATGGCCCTTCTATTAGGATGCATTCGTTTAATATACCCATAGTGGTGAAGGGTATCATATAGTCGGCCAAGTCCGACTTTACTACTTTTCTTACTGGTTTTTACTTGTTATTATGTTTTGGTTCCGCAAGAAGGGTCCGGTACAACTATCAGATTGTCAGAAATGATTATATATTTTAGAATTCATCGTGGATTTCTAGTGAAAAGAACTCTCTTGATACTAACCAATAACATTTTATATTCTTTCAATAAATGTTGGGTAATCTTCATGGATCTTAAATGTTCATGAACGTTATAAACATCAACACTAGTTCTACCACTGCACATCCTCCAAATGCATATATCCTGGAATTAACTTTTCATATATTTTATATAAATATCCACAACAGGTTCATTCACTTCCTGCTACTATGTAATGAAAGAAACTAAAAAAACTTAATGAATTTTAATATTGATAATGTTATCACAATTACGATGTCAATTCATATAGATGTCGATTTTAGTTGAGAGATTTTGTTTTTCATTTCTTATTTTTATTAATTACTCTGACAATGCTTATGAAATGGAATATTTATGGAGATCTGTTACAGATTGATTTAACATCCCGCCGATTACGATATTGAATTTATATGTATGTATATGGACATGTTGCAAAATTTGTATGACAATTTTCAACGCCACAAAACGAGAAAACTCTTCTCTCTGAAGCTGCAACATCAATTACATATAACCCCGCCATACGGCTAGCTAGCTACCTGGGGAATTATCAACATGAAAATTGTGCCAGAAACCGGTAGATAATCGACATCCCATATTGACGACATCCTCAAAAGACATCATTGGCGGCCATAAAGCGTATATTACGACGATACGTTGTACGAGTCGTTAATAGTTAAAGAGATGGTTGGTTCGTTGGTTGGCTGGACAGGTTTATTTCTTTGCTTCAGCAACTTTTTGTCTGAACCTGCATTTTGTTATTGTTGTTTTTTTAAGTCACTTACAAACACTTTCTCCGGATTTTCAACAAAACAAAAGAAGAAAATTTCAGTGAACAACATTCCATGCCTCAGCAAACGAAATAATGATGCTGCTGCTATCTCACCTCTATTGTTGCCAATCAATTGATTGAAATTCATTTTTCTGGCTTTCAGTTTCTATGTAAAAAAATCCAGTTTTCATTGTTAAAATCAATCACGACGACTTATTGACTCGATTTTACAAAGTTCAATGACATGAATGCTGTATCGAAAATTTAAATGTTTTGGTTTTGTGCTTTTGGAAGCGTGTTAACCCAATGAACTTACGGTTAACATGATTGGGTTTAAACCAATTGGAAAGGTGCAATGCGTTGAGTATAATTAGAATATCTTATTAGTATATATATTATAAAGTATGCTTATCAACGACATTTCCAATGCGGTTGTCTTGGATAAATTTCCTATTGATATTGGATGGAATGATGGGAGCTATATAGATTCAACTCTATCCCCAGTACAATTTATTGCTTTACTGAAAATCAATGTCAATGAAGTGTTGAAACTAGAAATCTGATTTGTATAACCTTCACCACACTGTGGTACAGGGTATTATGTCCTTGAGAATATGTTTGCAGCATGCAAAAAGAATCGAGATCAGTGTTGCCAAAACTTTGTTGAGGAAAAATGCTAGATTTTGTTGAAAAAAATGCTAGAAAGTGCTAAAAATGTTAAAAAAGTGCTAACAATTTATAGAACAAAATTGTTATTATTTAATAATGTGATATTCATCAAAGACCTATTGTCGATTTAGCCATGTCCGTCCGATTGAGGTCGCAATATTTAAGACAGAGCTTTGGAATTTTGCACATACATTGCTACTACTTGTATGAGATTTGATATTCGAAATGGAATATATCGGTCCTCTTGAGTACGCCACATACCCCAATATTTGATTTTTAAGCTTTTGGGCACAATTTTCAACCTAAATTGCTGTAATTTTGTATCTTGGGTTCTCCCTGGATCGCAATTACAATCACATTGGCTTTAATTTGATAGTTTAATTTCTCGTTGAGTAAAAAATCTCCTTACCAAAAAGTATTAATATGGATCCATATTTAGGGGTGGCGCCTAGAGAGCGGTACTCCATTATTCCACATTTTTTGGGCGTCGGGCACTCAACCGAATTGACTAAAATTTTATATTTTTGTTTTAATGGGGTTTGAAATATTAATACTAATAATGGTTAGGGTAAATAACTGTAAGTTCACATTGCGTACATATACGAAGACATTTATCAATTTCCGTTCCATTTGCGTACTTTTAAGGGCTTATAATCTCTTTCCCAACAACGACTTTAATTTAAACCAGTGAACGGAGCAGTATAGTCGGACGGGGCCGACCATACGATACCCTACACAACTACCACGGAACTGTAACATTCTGCGGATTTTTATTTCGAGCCTTGGCAATATATCGAGATAGTTTCACCCTCTTGCCCGATGAGAGGTCAACTGCACCTCTTCCTTACACTGACTCATTTTCCGAATATTATTAATATTCAGTAAGTCTTTTTAATTACTTGTCCACATTTCCTTCACCGTGGGTTGTGTTGTGATGTTCGGCTTATAATTGTGGCCTATAGATCGACTCGTAAAAACACAAAAAAAGTTTTTGGTCCACTTCATCCCAAAATTGTTATCTAATCATCACCGGAATTTACAGGCGTTGTCCTTGGTCATAAATAGAACATCATGGAACATTTCAATGCGATCAGTGCTATATTTCCGCCCTCCAGTGTGGTAATGGTTTACTAAATAATATCTGAATACGTAAGCACCTGTAAATATTTACGTGTAACTCCCACATCCGAGTACCTACTACAATATAATTGGTATCAATTTAAAGGTCAACCACTCCTCTTGGATATACTATCAATTTTATGGTCTATGTCCTTCAGGAGCAAACACATTCGCACATGGTCCATAACTGTGGCCTGTATCGTGTTTACAAATTATAATGGACAGACGGAAACACATGTCTAAATCGACTCAGCTAGTCGAGATATGATCGGTATACTTGAAAGTGGGTCTAGGACCAATATTTCGCGGCATTACAAACTCTTGGGGCTGCACAAAGCTATAATACCCTGCCAACATAGTTGTGTAGGGTATAATAATAGGTGTTTGCCTGAATTTTTCTATTTTGGTTCTTATTCTGGCATAATATCAATATAAAGGAGCCGCTTGCCTTTTCGGTACTCTAAAGTGGTTAGAACTTGGTATTCGGAGTTCCAGTGAATAAAAAACTTATTTTCAGAAAGTTCCAACATAATTCATGCCCATAATTTTTACATCGCTCACATACAATTGATCGCTTAATTTGGTTTTTCATTTTCCCAAAAAAAAATGTCATATTCACTACATGAAGTACCCGACCATTGTTTAAGAAATTTGGAATGCACGGCACATGATAGATACCATTGGAAAATCAAATTCACCACGAGAAAAATAAGGAAAATTCAATACGTCAATATTAAATCGAGAAACGGGAAAATATTTTGGATTGAAACCAAAATTGCAAAAAATTCCTAAAAAATAAAAAAATGCTATAAAAAGTGCTAGGTGCTAGATCACTTTTTTTGGTGCTAAAAGAGTTTAAAAAGTGCTAAATTTAGCACTAAAAGTGCTAAATTGGCAACACTGATCGAGATAGACCCATGGTTCCTTTCGAGAATATGTATAGAATCACTTTCTGTGTCAATTTATGCATGTCCATCCGTATGTCTGACTGTCCATGTTACCTTTTAAACAAAATATATGCCACATTTATGATTAGAATTGGATGAAGTTTGGCAAAAGTCACTTATTTGGCCCAAAAACGAACCCTATTGGAAAATCGGTTCAGAATTATATATAGCTCCCATATATATTTTCGTTCGATTTGATGTCAATGGTGCACCAATATCCCAATATTTTTCCGATTGAGACAAAATTTTGCATAGCGTACCTAATAAGGTACGGATTGATGGATGCGAAGTTTTGTTGACATCGGTTCAGATTTATATATAGCTCCCATATATAGTTTCTTGAGATCCAAACTCCCAAGGTTTGTCCGATGACAGTGACTCGCCAGAAACTTCGGGAGCTTGGTTAGGAAGTTTTAATGCATCCGCCATACAGTCCGGACTTGGCACCAAGCGATTATCATATTTTTCGTGCATTGCGAGATTTCTTTAATGATAAAAAATTGGTAGGGAAAATTGGTATGGGCACCTTCGGCATTGTGGCATCTTCGGCAATCGCGTTTTCGATATGAAGCTCTCACTGTACATCACAAGCTTCGATACATAGGTATTGAGTATCGAAATAAATAATTGTCCCAAATTTTGAAATCTCTAGCTAATGAGCTTTTTTAGAGGCAGGATTTTTGTATTTTTACAGACGTTTTTGTAATATTTTCATTCTATTTCGTGTATAAAACTTTTCAAATTTTTAGGCAGTATTATTAAAAAGTAAAAATAATTAAAAATATAATGTTTTTAGAAGATTGATAGAAAAAAACCAGTAAGGTTTACTACTTTCCTTACTGGTTTTTTTCTCGGACTGGGCCGACTATGTATCCTAAAAGACGTCGTCTTTCGAAGGAACATTGACATGAAATTTAACGAACTTAAATATGTGATCTTTATCTATATCTAAACCGACTAACATCAATCCCTACACATGTCATTCTGCAACCTATGCTAAATTTTGTAAATCGATTTAAAGCAAACTTGACACACGCTATTCGGTATGCTGCACTGTTTAAAATTTAATCTCAATCAAACACCCATTGATTATTTGGTGTACAATAAACATGAATAAGTCGAAATTATATATGGAAGCTATGCTATATCTATATCTGAACCGATTTCAAGGAAACTTGCCAGAGAATTATTTATATTAACTTCAGTACGTTGTGTCAATCGGCCTAGCTAGGGGTCTTTAGTGCACCATTTACTTAAAATCGGACGAAAATATATACAGGAGGTGTTTGTAAATCTGATCTGATTTTCATCAAACTTTGCACACATCATTCTAGACGTAATTCAGTACGCTATACCAAAATCGAAAGACATAGAGGCTTTGGTGCAGCATTTTCATAAAATGGGACGAAAATATATATGAGAGCTACATCTAAATCTGAACCGATTTTCACTAAACTGTGCACACTTAATTTAGTACGCTATGCCAAAATTCGTGCAAATCAAAAGATTTGCAGGGACTTTGGTGCACCATTTATTTAAAATCGAACGAAACTATATATGGGAGCTATATCTAAATCTGAACCGATTTTCACGAAACTTAACACACATCATTCTAGACTTAATTCAGTACGCTGTGCCAAAATTCGTGCAAATCTAATGATTTTCAGGGTCCTTGGTGCACCATTTACCTTAAAATCGGGCGAAACTATATATGGGAGCTATATCTAAATCTGAACCTATTACAATAGGGTTCGTCATTGGGCCAATCCAATGGGCTGTGTCAAATTTCATCCAATTCGGATCATAAATGCGACCTGTACTTTGCTCACAAAAATACATGGACGGACGACTCAGAATGTGATTCCATGCTTATTCTCAAAAGGAACCATGGGTCTATCTCGATTCCTTTTGCCTGTTACAAACATATGCACAAAGACATAATACCCTGTACCACAGTGTGGTGAAGGATATAATGAAAAAAAGAAACAGTTTGTTGTTTTTATAAAAAACAACTATTTATTAGTGGGGAATGTATGGCATTGTCCGCCGAGGGGTAAGGCAGGGAAGACTATAGTTTCGGATCTCGCCACTGATCCTCATCAATTCCCTTAGTTTTTTGTTGGGATATTCTTCCCAGAAGCTATTACAAAACCCTTTCAAACCCAAATGTCTCTTGTGACAATTCGAAGTTCTTACGTTACCAGCGATACGACCCCAATGAGAAGTTCGTTTCGTTGGCGCCTGACTTCGTGGTCAACAAGGCATTTACAGACAACTACAATACATTTCCCACTGCTATGTGTCGTCACTTTGTGACGAATGCACATAAATGCATCCCAGTTTGTTGTTTTTATAAAAACTATTTTGCAAAAACAAAATAACGTTGTTGTTGGTATTGCTAGTTAAAATAATCCTTTAATACCAAACATATATGATCAAACGTTCTTCTATTGACGAAAATTCGATAGAAAAAGGCTATTTTATGTGATCTATTTGGTTGCGAGTATTGCACGTCGTATTTATGTATCGCCTTGTGCGGGAAGACAGATACACCAATGGCTAGCTGGAATGATTGACACAGTTATATTTGTAATTATTTTTAATTCAGAATCTAAGCTTCCCCATTAAGCGTGTACGTTAATTGTCCGTAGAATTAATCTTGCACATTATGTCAGCATTTTTTATGGCCATAACACAGTCTTCCATTACCCTTGAATCGAGCCATTATGACACGGTCAGTTGTGGGTTTTCCTGTCTCCGACGACTTCTTAACGTTCTTCGATATTATGATCCTAACTACGCTTTCACAGCTATTTACTTTTCACTTTACAGATACAGATTTTCTGTGGATACAGATACAGATTTTATGTGGAAAGCTCATTACTTTATTCCATGGATTACAATAAAAATCTTAGGAAGACCGCATGCATAAATGGTTTAATAAAGTTGGCCCCGTCCGACATTTGTTATTTCCTTATTTGGTTTACATGAAGTATGAAATTTGATAGTTTAGAATTTTAGTTCGTCTAAAAATTCGTATATTTCAGTTTGTCTTCTCAAGCTCCCATCCCTCACCCTTCCCTTTTTAGTTCGTCTATAAATTCACCTTGCCTATAGTCGCCAAACCCCTGCATAAAACCAACACACCATGTTGTCAAATAAATTCAACAATAATGCGAACGTGACAAAATTGTTACACCTCCCACTGGTTTATTCAAAAATTTATATACATATTTCTGAAATTCCCGCACAATACCCAATCCCAGAAATAATAAAAAAAAGAAACTCCGAAAAAAAAACTCACAATTAAATAGAATGAAGTAATTGTTAATTTTCGTAATGCAAAATTAAGGCAGAGGCAAAAAACAGCAAAATTCCTCTCAAAAACATTATCATGTGGCAACAACAGCTACAACTTACAACACAACAACAACATGCGACTGCGCACAAAGTTGAGTCATATACCAAACTCCATTATCCAGCAGCAGCAACAACAGCAAGCCACCACCTCCACTAACATCCAACATCAGATATAAGTTGCTGATTGCGGTGCGAAGAAAAACAAAAAATACAAATCTTTCCAAATAAACGCGTTTTTCATGCGCATGTGCAGCAATGGCAGTGGCTGGTGATGGCTTTCACACGCCCGCTTAAGCTTAAGCAGCAGCATCGAGCGAACGATACTGTGGCCAGTAACAAAAGCCTTTAATCTCTTGTCTATATAACAAACAATGTAGTTGGGGTTCACATATCCAACAAAGCACAATAACAAAAAACGCAACATTTTTTTTTACAGAATGGCAAAAAAATTTCGGCAGTTTTTTTTATACCCTCGCAAAATAAGGATGGACGGATGGTATGTTAGGTTTACCATTGAGTTTGTAACGGATAAATTTTAAATGATACAGAAAGAAGGGAAGAGATCATAGGCGAGCTGAAGAGAATCTTTCATAGACGAGCTGAAGGGAGTCTTTCATAGATGAGTTGAAGGGAATATCTCATAGACGAGCTGAAGCAGGAAGTCTTTCATACACGAGCTGTAGCGGGGAATCTTTCATAGACGAGCTGAAGGGAGCTTTTCATAGACAAGCTGAAGCAGGAGGTCTTTCATACACGAGCTGAAGGGAGTCTTTCATAGGCGAGCTGATTTAAGGGGACCCCCCCATTCTCGGTGTCAAAAATTTTTTGATTTAATTCGTATCTATTCTAATTCTAGAATGTTCCTACAAAATTTCAAGTGAAAATCTCAAGAACTCTTGAAGATATAGCCGATTTATTGTGTCAGCATCAAGTGACGGCTAAAGGGCTTTTCAAACTTTAAACGCGTTTTTCTCACAACGAATGGCGGGCACGATAACTCAAAAACTAATAATCCAATCGGTTTCAAATTTTGACACGTTTCTCTGGGAGTGTGTAGCTCTCGTATGAACTAGGATAAAGCCAATCGGTGAAGATCTTCCTTATTTTTTAACTTAGTTTGTGGTAAAAAATAGGCGATTTTCCAAAAAAAAATTTTCAAAGTTCCGCCATTTTGTTAATTGTTGTGCGAAGTCAATATCCTAGTTCATACGAGAGCCAGACATGTCCTCTTTCTAACACAGTTGGAATTTTCGGATTCCGATGTTCCAGTGTGGAGTTATCATGCCCGCCATCGAAAATATGGATTTTTCTTTGAACCCAAAAAACAACAACAAATTTTGGTAAATTATTTTTCTTCCTTTTTAAATCTTCAAATATATATGTGCCAAGTTACAAATCTTTACAAGCATTGGTATTCATTTACCAGCCTATTTAAAATCATAAAAATAAAAAATCGAGAATGGGGGGGTTCCCTTAAGTCTTTATAGATGAGCTGTAAGGAGTATTTATAGATAAGCTGAATCTTTTGTAGGATATGCGGTCTTAATAATATATATGGATGAACTGAAATACCTGAAATATATATTAGTGTGTCATGACAACAACAACATCTAAATGAGACTCCATCGTCTCATTGTGTCTATTTGCGCGTCTTCACGATTGAGGTGGGTGTAATTATGCGCAAAA
>NW_026873379.1:0-14743 GCF_032173495.1 Musca vetustissima
CTTTTAAGACCAGAAAAAATATTCTTTAATAAATCCACGCCTTCTTCTTAAGGCCTTCTTTTAAGACCAGAAAAAATATTCTTTAATAAATCCACGCCTTCTTCTTAAGGCCTTCTTTTAAGACCAGAAAAAATATTCTTTAATAAATCCACGCCTTCTTCTTAAGGCCTTCTTTTAAGACCAGAAAAAATATTCTTTAATAAATCCACGCCTTCTTCTTAAGGCCTTCTTTTAAGACCAGAAAAAATATTCTTTAATAAATCCACGCCTTCTTCTTAAGGCCTTCTTTTAAGACCAGAAAAAATATTCTTTAATAAATCCACGCCTTCTTCTTAAGGCCTTCTTTTAAGACCAGAAAAAATATTCTTTAATAAATCCACGCCTTCTTTTAAGGCCTTCTTTTAAGACCAGAAAAAATATTCTTTAATAAATCCACGCCTTCTTCTTAAGGCCTTCTTTTAAGACCAGAAAAAACACCAGCCCACATTCCGCAGCAGAGAGCACACTTGCAAATTTCCCCATAGACAAAATCAAAAATGAAAACGAAAACTCTGATTACACAAAATTATGACTCGCTGTCTCTGGCTTGATTGCAATTCGCACGCTCCATTATTTAATAGACGTAGCGACAGCAGAACCATATAAAAATGTATATCAGCAGCGTCGTAGACCTAAGCTTCGAAAAGGTCGATTACATATTTAGAAAATATGACGCAAATATTGTGGTTGGCAAAGAGAAAAAATACAAAAAAATATGTGTCACACATACCCAGCACTTAGCTACCATACCCCTACATTGCCACCCGCCTTGCTCCACCAACACCCAGCTCATATTTGTGTTTTAAAGACTCGGCTCAACTACCACATAATTGAGTTCGATTTATTTTTAGTTCAATAAAAAAGTAAGCAACAAATTTACATACACCCATACCTACATATCTAGTTGTAGGTTGTTTGTATGTCGATAATTTATTGTGCAAAATGAAATTTTATTTTGACGACAATTTATTTATAATCGTTGTGTGAAACCGCAAACGAGCTTCTCATTCTTCTAATGGCATAGAAATGTGAAGTATTTTTTTAATTTTTTTTCAGTGGCCTAATTTTTATTTTTTAATGGTTTCAAATTCCGTAGAAATATTTTAAAATTTTTAAAATATTTTTTCAAGCGCGGTTAAAAAAATGTTTTTTCAATCTTACATAAGGCGTAATTTTTTTAAGAATATTTTGTCAAGTATTATTAGATATTTTGCTTCAAGCATTCCAAAAAGGCGTGAATTTATTAAAGAATATTTTTTTCAGGCCTTAAAAGAAGGCGTGGATTTATTATAGATTTGAAGCGGATCAACTCTATTTTTATTCAAATGTGGTTTACTATAGTATAAACACATACGTTTTATTAATCATTTAAATACTAAAATGCAACTCTTATTTAAATATTCTTATTTAAATATTACATTCAACAGAAGAAGTCAATTGTGAACACTCAACGTGCTTTTAAAACATTAAAAAAATGTGAGAAGTGCGCCTTCTAAGAACACCATTAAGCATTTATACGAAAAATTTTCGACTGGTAAGACTCTTTCTAATCCGAAGTGGCCATATAAAAGTCGGCCAAGGCGATCGGCCGAGAATATCGCTGCCGTACGAGCCAGTGTTGAGAGGTCCCCAAGAACATCCCAAAAATGCCGTTCTCAGCAGTTGGACATGGCTCGGTCCACTTTACAACGGATTATTCGCATTGATTTGCATTTGTTCCCGTACAAAATTCAATTGACGCAAAGAATGTTACCTGCGGACAAGCCTCGTCGATTGGAATGGGCCCAAAGAGCCATCGAAATGGCCAAAGATGACGAGCAATTTTGGAACAAGATTATCATGTCCGATGAAGCCCATTTCACATTGAATAGGACCGTAAATAAGCAAAATTACCGCTTTTACGGTAAGGAGATTCAATAAGTGCCTCTTCATGACGAAAAAGTCACAGTTTGGTGCGGCGTTAGTGCGAAAACGGTCATTGGGCCGTTTTTCTTCCAAAATGAAAATGGCCATGCTGTTACCATCAATCAGGAGCGTTATCGCGACATGATGACCAATTTTGTGTTGCCAATTATTCGTCGAAAGCGTATGAGGCAGTTCTGGTTTCAACAAGACGGCGCTCCACCGCACACAAGTCGCATAACAATAGATTTTCTGAAGAATTTGTTTCCGAGCCGTTTGATGTCGAAAAGTGGTGATTTGGACTGGCCACCGCGTTCGCCCGATTTGACGCCGCCTGACTTCTTCTTGTGGGAATATTTGAAGTCAAATGTTTACGTTAACAAGCCAAGGACCGTAGAAGAGCTCAAGGACAACATTCGTGAAGAAATAGCCGCTATTCCGGCCGAAATGTTGGCAAAAACGATAGAAAATGCAGCAAAAAGGGCACAATACGTCATCAACGCCAGAGGCGGCCATTTGAGAGATATCATATTCAAAAATTGATGTAAACAAATCTACTTGGAACAAATTAAATGATTAACATTGCCAACCGCCAAATTTTTCTTTTTTTCTTTGATTTTTTTAAAAAAAAAAACATGTGTCCGTTGAATATGGGCAACCCTGTACCAAAAACTACATCTCTGATATTACTACATTTTTATACAACCAATACTAGATTAGAATCTCGCGTCTCAAATGTAGTACTTAAGCTCAAAGTAATTTCATTAAAATCGCGATACTCCGAGTCTGGACTGCCGACTCTGATTCGTTTAGCGAACACTGAAGGCTTGAGATCATTATTCACGCTTGCCTAAGTTGAACAAGGAGTAAAAAGTATTATTTTAAATCTTGTTATTTCGGATACCAGCTCCGCTCACGAGCTGCTTCAGTGGCGCCCAATGTGGGGCCCTGCTTTATTGGTACACAACATCCGAGCTGCTACAGAATATTTTTCAGGCCTTAGAATAAGGCGTGGATTTATTAAAGAATATTTTTTCAGGCCTTAGAATAAGGCGTGGATTTATTAAAGAATATTTTTTCAGGCCTTAGAAGAAGGCGTGGATTTATTAAAAGAATATTTTTTCAGGCCTTAAAAAATGGCGAATGTTGAACGAGTATATTTAGTCTTGATTTCATTTTGTTTATTTTTCCTTACAAAAAAGTATTTTCAATATCAAGGTCTTCTTTTATCTTAAATAAAGTCTAAATAATTCATAGAAGGCAACGTCTTTTTTATATGACCAGTATAAGAAAATAAATTCTCAAATTTGTTGTCTGCCTTCATTTGAACTTTTTGGCATTAAATAAAGTTTTGTTTTTGCACGATGAGACCTCATTAAATGGACGATGAATGGTTGTCTCAAGATATTCACCACAAAATGACACACATTTTATGTGACTTTCATGGGTGTATTTTTCGTAAATAAATTGCAACATAAAACAGACAAAATAAATTCGCAAAAAGTAAGACTTTATAGAAAAAAAAATAAGTATATAGAGGATGTACTTGATATTAAATTTTTGTGTTAGCCTTGCTTCATGCCATTTTTATATTCAAAGTTAATTGCAAATAAGAAAATTAATGAAGATCTGGACGGGAGCGAAATATGTGAGGGATGGAGGTTGGATGTTGGTTGAAGCGAAGTTTGGCAAGAAATTTGCTGAATTTATTTCAACTTTGAAAAAACTCAGCTCTACTCTCGAATACAATAGAGGAAATTAGTCACAGAGAAAACACCACCATACCACCCAGAATCACAAGTCGGTAATGTGTGGCACGTAATTTGTGTTAGCTATTTGTTGCTGGTGAAGTTGTTGCATTTGTTTGTTATACTTACATCGATGGGTAAGGGGCAATATAAATACAAAAACATAGTAAATGCCTCATACAAATTTCTTCAATAAAAGCAAATTATTCACCCAACCCCACTCCAATACGAAGTCTACCAAAAAATTAATAACATTTAGAAGTTGGCATAAAGTTTTCTATGCCAAATTTCAGAAAATAAGCCAAAACAAACTTCCAGGACATGCAACAATACAAAAGGAGGTCCCATTATCAACTTTTATTTAATTACTATTTTATTCGGAACTAAAAGTTTTCTTACAGAAAATCTATCTATTGATCATCGGAAATAGTAAAAAAATATTCATGGTACCAATGATTTCCCATGGCAGGAGAATTTGTCCTGCAACACTGAGACATTTTTTTTTTAATTTTTTAAGAATATTTGTCCAGAAATTTTTTATTTACAGGTATGGGGTTCTAAAGAATATTTTTTCAAGCATCAGATAAGGCGTTGATTTTTTAAAGGCTGTCATTTCCCAGAATAATTTAGGCGTGGATTTTTTAAAGAATATTTATTAAGCATTTACCGAAGCGTGGATTTTTAAAGAATATTTTTTCAATCCCTAACAGAGGCGTGGATTTTTTAAAGAATATTTATTAAGCATTTACCGAAGCGTGGATTTTTAAAGAATATTTTTTCAATCCCTAACAGAGGCGTGGATTTTTTAAAGAATATTTATCAAGCATTTACCGAAGCGTGGATTTTTAAAGAATATTTTTTCAATCCCTAACAGAGGCGTGGATTTTTTAAAGAATATTTTTTAATTTTGTTTTTGCAAAATAGTCAGGCTTAATCCTAGTTTGTTGTTTTTATAAAAAACAACTATTTATTAGTGCGGAATGTATGGCATTGTCCGCCGAGGGGTAAGGCAGGGAAGACTATAGTTTCGGATCTCGCCACTGATCCTCATCAGTTCCCTTAGTTTTTTGTTGGGATATTCTCCCCAGAAGCTATTAATAGCTTCTTTACAAAAAACCTTTCAAACCCAAATGTCTCTTATGACAATTCGAAGTTCTTACGTTACCAGCGATACGACCCCAATGAGAAGGTCGTTTCGTTGGCGCCTGACTTCGTGGTCAACAAGGCATTTACAGACAACTACATTACATTTCCCACTGCTATGTGTCGTCACTTTGTGGCGAATGCACATAACGTTGTTGTTGGTATTGCTAGTTAAAGCAATAAACCAAACAGTATGACCGTGCCTCGTCTACAACTTCAGTAGTGTTTGGCGGGTTATTTGGGATACCATTTGTATTTTGTTTTTGCAAAATATTCAGGCTTAATCCCAGTTTGTTGTTTTTATAAAAAAACAACTATTTATTAGTGGGGAATGTATGGCATTGTCCGCCGAGTGGTAAGGCAGGGAAGACTAAGGGAACTGATGAGGATCCGTGGCGAGATCCGAAACTATAGTCTTCCCTGCCTTACCCCTCGGCGGACAATGCCATACATTCCCCCCTAATAAATAGTTGTTTTTTTTATAAAAACAACAAACTGGGATTAAGCCTGAATATTTTGCAAAAACAAAATACAAATGGTATCCCAAATAACCCGCCAAACACTACTGAATATTTTTTAAGCATTTACCGAAGCGTGGTTTTTTTAATGAATATTTTTTCAATCCCTAACAGAGGCGTGGATTTTTTAAAGAATATTTTTTAAGCATTTACCGAAGCGTGGATTTTTTAAAGAATATTTTTTCAATCCCTAACAGAGGCGTGGATTTTTAAAGAATATTTTTTCAACCCCTAGCAGAGGTGTGGCTTCGTTAAAGAATATTTTTTTAAACACTAACCGAGGCGTGGCGGCTTCGTTAAAGAATATTTTTTCAACCCCCAAACAGAGGCGTGGATTTTTTAAAGAATATTTTTTCAACCCCTAGCAGAGGTGTGGCTTCGTTAAAGAATATTTTTTTTAAACACTAACCGAGGCGTGGCTTCGTTAAAGAATATTTTTTCAACCCCTAACAGAGGCGTGGATTTTTTAAAGAATATTTTTTTTAAACACTAACCGAGGCGTGGCTTCGTTAAAGAATATTTGTTCAACCCCTAACAGAGGCGTGGATTTTTTAAAGAATATTTTTTCAGCCCTTAACAGAGGCGTGGATTTTTTAAAGAATATTTTTTCAAACACTAACCGAGGTATGAATTTTTTAAAGAATATTTTTTCAAACACTAACCGAGGCGTGGCTTCGTTAAATAATATATTTTCAAACACTAACCGAGGCTTGGATTTGTTTAATATAATTTTGCAATCATTAACCGAGGCTTGGCTTTGTTTAAGAATATTTTTTCTAGAAAAATGTACTTACTTACTTAGCTGGCTTGTGGCAGAACATTCGTCGCATAAACCGAAATTAAAAAAGGATTTCCAGGCGCGTCGGTCTTTTGTGCAGTTCTTCCAGTTTGAAAGATCATATTCGGCAATGTTGTCTTCCACTTGATCTTTCTATCTTATTCGTGGCCTTCCCCTTCTGCGTGAACCATCAGCTGGTTCGCTTTTATATGAATTTCTGAGATTTTCCCTCAAACACTCCAAGAGCTGCCACATCTGCTTGCGTAAGTACCCATGCTTCAGATCCATATAATAGCACGGGTAGTATCAGCGTCTTGTTGAGTGTGAGTTTGGTCTGGCGGTAGATGGCCTTGCTTTTGAGTTGCTTGCTCAGACCATAGAAGCATCTGTCGGCCAACACTATCCTTCTCCGAATTTCAAAACTGATTTCATTAGTTTTATTTATGGCGGTATATAAAATCTTTTACTATATGTAGTTCTGTAGTTCTCAAGTTCCACAGTTGGTCCGAGTCTACTGGACGTCTTGCGTGTTGATACCATCAGCTTGGTCTTCTCGCCGTTTACTGCCAGACCCACTTTGGCAGACTCCTTCTCACTTTGTTCAAAGGTGGCTGTTACCGCTCTCAATGTTCGACCCATTATGTCGATGTCATCGGTGTAGGCGAGTAAAATGTGTTGTTTGGAGTACAGAGTGCCATTTCTATTCATCTTTGCCTCAAGCATGACCTTTTCCAGCAGGATGTTAAAAAAGTCACACGATAAACTGTCTCCTTGTCTGAATCCTCGTTCGGTATTAAAGGACTCCGAGAGGTCCTTTCCGACTTTAAATGCTGACCTTGTGCCAGTTAAAGTTATACTTGCATAGCCGTAATAATTTTGCAGGAATGTTAAACGCAGACATGACTTTAAACACCTCTGAACGGATAGGGCTGTCGAATGTGACTTTATAGTCGATGAATAGGTGGAATGTGTCGATGTGCTTTCGTGGGTTTTTTCCAGGATTTGGCGCAGTGTAAAACTCTGGTCAATGGTGGACTTGCCAGGTCTGAAGCCCCATTGGTATCGCCCAATAATGTCATTGACCATTGGCTTCAGTCGTTCACACAGCACGCTGGAGAGCACTTTGTATGCGATGGGAACGAGACTTATTCCTCTATAGTTGGCACATATCGTCTTGTCTCCTTTTTTATGCACGGGACACAGGATGCTGAGGTTCCAATCATTGGGCATGCATTCCTCTAGCCAAATTGTACTAATCAGCTGGTGTATGCTCCTTACCAGCATCTGACCATCAGTCTTGAATAGCTCGGCTGGTAATCCATCGGCTCCTGCTGCTTTGTTGTTCTTGAGCCGATTAATTGCTATTTTGATCTCATCTTGGCTAGGTGGTTAACACTCTTTACCGCCATCTATTATTGGTTCTGGGGTATCCTCTTCACCGCTACTATGTGATACCATAAGTTTTTCGAAATGCTCCTCCAGATCCTCAGCACGCTGTCTGTATCTGTAACCAGGTTTCCTTTTTCATCTCTACAGGTGGATGTGCCTGTGGCAATGCCTTCGGTTTGTTGTTTTACTCGTTGGTAAAATTGTTGGACTTCATTCTGACTCCTGTACATCTCGATTTGCTCACGCTGAGGTTTTTCATGTCCTTTCTTCTTTTTTCTGAAAAAAAAAACGCTTCTCCTCTCTCCTTTTATCCCGATAATTCTCCATCGCATTACGCGTTGCTACTGTCCGCAAGGTTGCCCTATACGCTGCGTTTTTCATATCAGTAGCATTACGACACTCCTGATTGTAGCATGGGTTTCTTGATAGTGGTTTTGGTACCCCGAGTGTTGCTTTTGCTGCAGTTTGTAGGGAGTGGGCAATTCTCTACCATTGTGCTTCTATATTATTATAGGGACAAGAAGTTCTTTCGTCAAGCAGGTGGGTAAGTTGAGCGGAGTAGGCCTCTGCTACCTGTTGTGTTGGCAGCTTTTCGATGTCGAGTTTCCGTGTTGCATTAGATCGCACCTTTGCTGCTACATTAAGACGGGTGCGAACCTTTTGCCACAGGGTGATGATCCGAATCAATATTCGCTCCTCGTATCGATCGAAATTCTAATACACTGAACGAATGCCGTCCGTCTATCACAACATGGTCAATTTGGTTTCTCGTTGCTTGATCAGGAGAAATCCAGGTGGCCTTGTGTATATCGAGATGCTTGAATCTGGTGCTGCTAACTACCATGTTTTTTTTTTTGTTGCTGCCGCGAAGTCAATCAACCTCAAGCCGTTGTTGAAAAAGTTAGTCTTGTTTTTAAGAGTTTTTGTATGGATAACGCCTTCTTGTGTTATAGATTCCTATAAGCATAAACTGGTATATTAATGGTGTTTAATATCATTTCGTGCACCTTTATTGTTATCCTCAAAATATATAACCTCATAAAATACCATCAAAAAATTCAAATTAATGTTTTTATGGTGACAAAAACACCATCAACAAACTCTGTTCGCCAATATCATACACAACACATTTGACATTCCGCAAGCATGCTATGATGGTGTGCATGAAATATGACTTTGGCAAAACACCTTTAATAAAATACTAGCCATCAATGGTCGTTCATCCATACATCGGAATATTGTGTAGCATAAAAATTAATGTCCACAAAGGCTGTAGGATTATCAATCTTTAGTGTGCAGGATTCTTCTGAATTAAATTCACAGGGTTACTTACAGTGAGTAATCCTTAAAGAATGTAAGATATTTCCGGAATAGCATGACTTGCCGGTGAACCTTTTTGTATTTATAAAAGATGCGTGACAGTGTTTTACACATTATTTGTTGTATATTCTTAGTCTCATATAAAAATGTAAATAATTTACTTATTAAATTTTTGTACTTCTTGTTTCAGGTAAGCTACAGGTCTTTGAATTCCGTTATTGTTTGTAAGTAATTATATAGTATGTAATAGTGAAATCTTTTTATGCAAAATATTGAAGACGAATCTTACAGCTAATCATATTATACAAATGGAAATTTATTAGTGTACATTAGGGCGGGTCAATTTGTATGGAGCCGAAAAATTCGTTTAAACCCCGCCCCTAGGATGATTCTAAGCAACTTTGGGAAAGGAACCATAGGTCTATCTCGATTTTCAGGTCTCCAACTTTTCGAAAAATGATTTTTCTCTATAACATCATTTTGATTCAAAATTCGAGAGTCGGAGAGTGGACCGATGGGTCCCATCTTCGACCATGATCTAGGGATGGTGGTGGTGTCCCGTTATGCACCACCTTCCAACAATATACAGGCTTGGTAAAAATATTAGCTTGTGCAAATTTTGGTTCAAATCGGATAGTCCATCCGCATGATATTACAAAATAAATTTTCAGCAAAATTCGGACCATTTTGTGTAGGAGGTACCATAAGTACGGGGCTTGATTTAAGTTTCGAAGAAATATTACGATGTTCAAAGTTTGTATGAAATCAAGAGTAATCGTGCGAACCAGCCCGACGGACGGACATTTGTAAATCGACTCCAAATTGCCTGAAACGGATTTGGTCCAAAGAAATTTTGATGAGGCACATTTTTGCCGTATCAAAGTGTATATACCCTCATTAGCCATAAGGCTGAGGGTATACAAATATTCTTCATTTCCTCAATTTGACTTCAAGGCATTTGCCAGCACAAAAATTACGTGTCATGGCTCCAAGACCATTCAAAGTATGCATCGCTGGTTGATGCACATCGAATCGTTTAGGACTTGTGGGTAATTAAAAATAGTCGTAAATAGACCTACCTATTTACGACTATTTTAATTCTTTTCCAGAAAATTGCATCGATTAGGACTGGTGGGTAAATAAAAATTGCCGTAAATAGATAGACCCTTTAATTTTTTTCCAGAAAATTGCATACATCTCGAATCGGAAAAGATATATGATATATCTGATTTAATTTATGAAAAGAGTACTTCAAGACACTACCGAGGCGTTCGAAGCAGAACTACCTGCAATTGACGACTGCGTGGGTCTCTCAGCAGAAGTTTGTTGTTCGTCCGAGGTCTTCATTCTCTTCCCAACTGTGGGCTGTGGTCTAGATTCGGCTCCCGGAGTGACAACTGCTGCTGAGATAGGCCGCAGGCACTTGCTTCGCGCTCGCTACTTTAGGTTTATCCGCCTACAACTGCCCGATTGTCATAACCTTAGATTTCGGTTTCGACACTTTCGCAGAAGTTGGATTTCTAGAGGGAGGTTGTGCCTTATCAGCTTTCTTGGCGGTGTTTTTACGGGCTCTCCTTCGGGCTGACTTCAACAGTCCCTTACCCTCCGTTTTTGTGGATGCCGGTGTCAGGGATGCCTCAGCGCTCAGTTTAGCCTTGGGCGGTACAGAGGGCTCAGACGTCCCAGCCACCATCATCCTAGATGTGCTAGGACCACTAACAGTCTTCTCTTCTTCTTGGTTTAGGAATCCTTGCAATCAAAAAGTTCCTCGAAAAAATCGTATCTTAACAGCAGGTTGTTGTTCATTCGAGGACTTCATTCTCTTCACAGCTGTGGGCTGTGGTCCACATTCGGCTCCCGGAGTGACAACTGCTGCAGAAATAGACCCAGCTGACGCAGACACCTGCTTCGCGCTCGCTACTTTAGGGTTATCCACCAACAACTGCCCGATTGTCATAACCTTAGATATCAGTTTCGTCATTTCGGCAGAGGTTGGATTTCCAGAGGGAGGTTGTGCCTTATCTGTGCCTTTCTTAAATCCCTTTTTACGGGCTGACTTCGATAGTCGCTTACGCTCGTTTGCGTGGATGCTGGTGTCAGGGATGTCTCAGCGCTCAGTTTAACCTAAGGCTCAGACGTCCCACCCATTATCATACTAGATGTGTTAGGACCACTAACAATATTCTCCTCTTGTGGAGGGACTACCGTGCTGGTCTTCACACATGGTTTAGGGATCCTTGCAATCAAAAAGTCCCTCGAAATGTCGTCCGGATAGTTCAGGAGAAGTTCCGAATGCATTTGAGGTTCCTCTGGATCAAAATGAACTCCTTATCTGTTATGGAGCATCTGTTCTGCCCAAAGAACCGGTTGCAGTAGTTAACCGCTCGCCGTTATATCTTCTTGGCAGAGATCTCGTTGCCGATTACTTGCCTAGCAGTTCTTGGTTCTGATAATTCATCCATCTTAACGATGGGAGTCTAATCAGTCTCAGTCCCCGCTTCAACATGCCGTGGAGATGGAGTTAGAATAGGTTGTTAAAATTCCGCTCCATAGAAGTTGATTTTAGTGAGGATTTGAGGTCGATCATCGCATAGCCTCTTACCATGGTAAGGACTCGGCAACTAAGCCTGGAAAACTTCCGAATGAATTTGAGGTTCCTCTTGATCAAAAGGAACTTCTTATCTATTATGGAGTCTCTGTCGCGCTCAATTAATCGGTTTCAGAAGTTAACCGCCCTTCGGTACATCTACTTGACAGAGATCTCCTTGGCGATGACTTGTCTAGCAGTTCTTGGTTCTGATAATTCATCCATCTTTACGATGGGAGTCACATCAGTCCCTGCCTCCGCTTCGACGGCCAACTGCCTAAGAAGTCTCGCGACTTCACTACATGCCGGGGAGATGGAGTTAGGATTAGAATAGGTTGTTAAAATTCGGCTCCATAGAAGTTGATTTTAGTGAGGATTTGAGGTCAACCATGGTATAGCCTCTTACTCGGCAGCTAAGCCTGAATGATTACCATTCTAGGTCCTTGTACTGAGATAGTCCTCATATAAGGGTCCCGCACAATTTTTGGTATTTTGAGCGTCTTATCTTTATTTTCTAACCGGAAGATCTGTAATTTGACATACATAGTTATTGGAAGTTCTTATATGTATTTACCGAAAATGATAACTGTAGGTCCATGTTTTGACATAACTTCCCATATAAAAGTCTCAACCTTTTTTCGGTACTTTTATGGGCTTAACCTCATTTTCCAACAGAAAGGGCTGTAATATAGCTTTTGGAGGCTGTCATACATCTGCTCAGAAAATGAGGTCCATGTTTTGACATAGCCACAATTTTTGGTATTTTGAGGCTTTAAGCTCCATTTTCAAACCGAAATGGATATAATATGGCATTCTAGGTTTTTGGTGCCTGATATCGATATATGTAGGAAATTGACGTTTTAGGCCAGCCTCAAGCATTTTACAGGTCCGTATATTGACATTGATTTCAAAAAAAAAAAAAAAAAAAAAAAAAAAAATACAGCTCGTTTTTCGGATTTTAGATTCTTGTTCCAGCCGCAATGGCTGTTATTTAACAAAACGGGTTTTTTTGAATCAGTCATAAATCTATTCAGAAATCCTCATATTATTAAGGTCCCGGTCCAATAGTTTTTCAATAGTTTGACGGTTTTTAGCCTCAATTTTTCCCTCCTTCAAATTCCCCTTAATATACCTCCATCCTTGACAAATTATAACAACAATAACAACAAATGTTCACCTTTATTGTGTCAACAGACACCAGACAACAATTATTAAAACCACAGTTTACAGTTTTTGTGGCCAACAATTATAACCAGACCAAAGTAAAGGAAACAACAAAGAGAGGAGACACACCTCAACTTAAATATGAAATAAAAAATGCAAGAAACAAAAACCAAGAAGGTCATTGTTTGCTGGTTCAAAGCAAGCAAAAAAAAAAACCGACACACCAATGCTGCCTTGCAAAACCCTGGTCGGTCTTCGGTTGGTTCGTTTGTTAGTTGGCTGGCTGGTAGTCGGTCGGTCGGTCATACGTAGTCAATGGGTTTTGATATGCAAAAACCCCAACCAAGCAACGACAATTTCATGTCTGCAATTGGGCCTCATTTGCCGCGTTGTTTGTTCATCGTCGTAGTCGTGGTGGCGGTTTTTGCATCGATGTCGGTGGTTCTGGTCTGGCGTTGAATAAACTATTAAGTGGATTTTCTGCATTGCAATTTGACGTAATTACAAACGATTGTATATTAATTGATATAAAAAAAAATTAAATAAAGAGAAAAAATTAAATTAAATAAAACTCAAGTAGTATTCCAAAGTAGCAGCGAACACACACGGAGGAGGATTTAGATGTGGAGAAGAGAAAAATGTTAAAAATGTGCAAAAATACCACACCACCAAACAAACAAACGAACATGGCTGAGTCAGACAATTGGTCTCTCTGTCCCATTCATAGATTGACTTTGTTGTGCCACGTTGCAAATGGAGGGTGGTACCAACATGATGGCAACACGACAGTCAAGCCAGCCACCTTGCTAGCAGGCCGGGATACTAGGTCGACCAGACAGCCAGCCAGTCAGCCGACTTGTTTGTCTTTCTGGTGATTTCTCGTTCCCATATCAGCAATGTTTTCTGGCGAAGACAGACCCACCAGCCAGCTAACCGTTGGGAAATCACTTGAACTGACTTTAGATATTTTTTCTCAGATTTCAGATTTTGAAAATTACTTCATAGAGAAAGAAACTATGTTGTGATGTTGGGAATGAAATTAGTTTATTATTTATTATTATTTATAATTAGGATTTTTTTCTTTTGTGGCCAAATCATCTTTGGAATGACTTCTGACCTCTGTAAATCGACCATAGATCAGTTTGAAGTAAAGCGTTATTTTTACCTAGTATATTTTTGGGAAGCCTAGTTTCGGTTTTTTGATTCACTTCAGTTTGGTCTATAATTAAAACTTGCCATGGGAAGTAGGGCGAAGGCCCATTTTTTATGGAAAAATTGTCAGAAGTTTTACAAAACCTACCAATGCAAAGAGCACAGTTTGGTAAGGCTTATGGTGTGGTGGTATCATTGGATCGTACTTATTCCAAAATGCTTCGAATCGAAACGTAAATGTGAATGGTGAGCTCTTCCGTCTGAAATGTTGGAAATGCTGGAAAGACTATGACAAAATAGGATTAAGCGGATCGCACATGCGATTAACATTGGTCACATTAGATCCACCGATATCTGACACTCTTTAAATCGATCATAGATCAATTTGAAATATAGCTATAAGGTGGACTAGATATAAAACTTGTAATTCCCTTCCAAATCAAAGGCCTGGCAATGAATTTCTCTAATGTCTTGTCGGAGGATTGAAAGGGTTTGAAAAAATTGATTTTTGTTTAAGGCTCGAGGTGGCTCGAAGATTTTGTATATCAGCGTTTTCGGAAGCTAATAGATCTCCTTGCAGACAATTTTTTTTAATACATGCCCATGAAAAGCAACATTTGAGTATTTTGCACATCCGAGCTTAATTTTCGAACTAAATTTTCCAAATTGCAAATTCCGACTCTATAAAGAGCGGGTGTACTGAAGACCTTATGGGACAATAAAAGGAAGAATTTATGTATATTTAAGACCTTATCGGATTTCATATTCTATTAAGTTATATGTGGTCGGGAACCTGTGTTTAATCCTGAAAACATGTTTTTACTAGGCCTATGTTCCTCAATTAACCCGAAGTTTATATTACTTTTGATTTTTTTCATCCATCGCATCCACTGTTGCCGTCTAACTCCGATTGAGGTTTACCTAGATGGCCTCTATCAATTTCTCCCCAGTAACTGGCCCTACTGGTTATTGGTTATCTTCTCCTTGGCTTCCTCACTTTTGT